>NC_061114.1:221363815-221381410 GCF_002878395.1 Capsicum annuum | reverse complement strand
TCCAATGAATAAAAAAAAAGTTAAAATTGTTAGATTTTATAAAAAAAAATTCATATGAATTCAAGATTCATAATACCCATCTTATATATTGATTGATTTAGTTATTTGATGTTAAATTTTAGATTTTTTTGTTAGCAGGTGATTCCATGATAAATTAATGAAAATCTTTGGTTGTGTTCTTCTTGAGTTTGTTTGATCCAATTTCATGGTAAAATTGGAATGCAATTGAAATTTGAGGTTTTTTTTAATTGATTCCATGGTGTTTGGTTTGAATTGATTATCTTGACCAAATCTTACCAAAAAGCTAAAATTTAACACAAAAATTGACCAAAGTTGCTAATGGACTTAGAGTAGAAATTTTTGTAATGGGGTTTTGTAATGTTGAGGTTTTGATGGGTATTGTAATGCTGCAGTGGGGTAGGGTGGGGTGCAGAAGGGGAGAAAGGCTGGTATGGTGGTGATTATGCTGCTTAGGGGATGGTGGAAGATGGGGTGGGGGGATGAGGAGAGGGTGGAGGACGGGAAGAGGGTAAGGGAACAGGGTGGATGACGGTGGTGGACAGGGAGGGTGCTGGATGGGGTGGGGAACGGTGGTGGACTGGTGGATGGGGTGGGGGACGGTGGTGGACTGGTGGGGGAGGGGGTGAGGTGTTGGACGGGGTTTGGGTAGGGGGAGGGCCTTTTTTTATTTTTTAAATATTATTTTTTAAATTTTTAAAAATATTTTTAAATTTAAAAATCTTAAAAAATGTGCTTCACTCGCTCATACACACGTGACTACACGCGCCTCATCTTAGTCAGCTCTTTTAATGCCACATAGGCCTAGTCAACGGTTAAAGGGTTTGAAATATTATTTTTTTAATGGGTTCAAGGGTCTAGATGACAAACATGTAAGTAGAAGTGTCCAACTTACAAAATCGACATGGTACAAGGGTCCATCGAATCATTTTGCCAAAATAAAATGTGAAATAGTCTAAAGGATCAAGTTCCACAATGGTGAAGGACCGAAAGGTCAGAAAACTATCTTTTTTTTTCCTTTCACATTGAAAGAAAAAAAGGGAAGAAGAGGAAGAAATCATAATTATATTTTTCTTCTATTTTAATTTGTTTGTCTTTCTTTCTCTTTTTTTGTCTGTTTTAATGAATTATCATTTCTTTCTAAGAAACACTTTAATTCTAACTTTCCAGATGACATATTTAAATTAAGAAATTAAATGACATTTTGATAAATACTACATATCTTTAGTTTAAGATCATAATATTTAAAAATTTCCTTATTTACTTTATTAAAATTTGTGTTAAATCAAAACCAGATGAAGATTTACATATCACATTAATCTAAACTAATTAGATAACAGATAAATCATAAAACAAGAGCTTACATGTTCTTCAGTCTTCACATAGAAGCAAAAGACCTGATTGAACTGCGGTTGGAATTAATGCTTCATGGTGGGTGTCATGATATTTTGGAGCAACTTCCTACATGGCAATATATATCCTAATTGATCGAGGAAGAGAATGAAATTTAGAAAATATTACTTTGAGAAAGTGGTCTATAACCCCTCCAACCTATACCTGAAATCCCAACTACACACTCGAACTTTATAGAAGTTCTATTACCCCCTGAACCTTTTATTTTTGATATTTTGTGACCCTGAAATGCTGACCTGTCCAAGAAGGTGTATACACCCTCCTTAGGCGCATAGGACTTACCTAAAATACACAAATCTGCATTTTTTAACCCACGAGTAAGTCCAATTTTCTTTTAATAAAATCCTCATTTATTAGCCATTAAATCTTTCATCTTCTTCCTTTTTTTTTGCCATTTTCAAAGATGAAGTTTGGATTTTGTTGTCTCCCATCTCAAAATTTTCAGTAGTAACCTCTGTTCGCAACAAATTTTCGTTAACGTTGAAAATTAACTGCAAGCAAAAATAAAATAAACAAAAATAATAATTTAATATAAATGAATTTTGCGTGTACAATTCTGTTATTCTCTCAATTCTTCTCTCCTAAACTTTTTTCATGATTCGAGGGCCTTTGCAGTGTGATTCTCAAATGTAGGATGATTTGAGCCTCCTAGAAATGTGTTTGGATCTCCAGGAATTGTCTGACAGCACTTTGTCTTGTCGAGTTGATCTCCGGGCAAAACTCCATTAGTCAATTCGTTGAAAAGTTATGTAGTCAATGCAAAAGCTTCTTCCAATACTTACAGAATGTCCTTCTTTTTCTTTTCTTCTTTTTTAGAATGTTATGTTACCCCCTATTTATAGTTGTAAGGGGTAGGCCTAGTTTCTTGTGATTGACCAAAACATGTCACTTTTACACTTGGCATCTTTTGAATGGTTGTTGAAATTGAATGAGATTTCCACATCATTTGTACATGTGGTTACGTCTCATTGGTCTTGGATTTGACTGGGATGCCACGTCACTTGATGAGTTTGGGCTTCAAGGTGAGATGGACCTTGATGAGGAATAAAATGGGCTTATTATTTTTTTAAGCCCAAAATAATTTTAGACCCAATAAAATATGGATCAAATTCAAATTTTATATAAATTTGATCCAATAAATTTTACGTGGCTACACATATTAACTTGCAGGTTGAAGGAGATATGAAGATATTGATGCAAAGCCTCTTATTGCCCGTTAAATGAGTTTAGTTGTTGCTCTATATTCTACTTTTCAACTCTTCATATAATAGTAAGAAGTAAAATGATTGTGATTGTATAAAATAAGACTAATTTTGTATAGCAAACTGTGTTCGTCTGACTAGTTTTCTAGTGCATTCTTGGTAGTTAATTTTCAGCGTTAACGAAAATTTGTTGCGAACAACCTCCATTCTAAAATTGAAGCTTTAGGGTTCATAATATTCTTCGAAAAGGTTTTGTTGCCTTATACATTTTCTTTCTTCTTCTTCTTCTTCTCTTTCTCAAAACAAAAAGGTTCAAGAACTCATCAATGGTGTCCAAGATTAATTTCTCATCTTCCTCATATCTAATTCATTTTCTTCTTCATCTTTGTTTATTTCAATTCATGGATGTGTCCAAATATAAAACCCACAAAAAATTCATTTATTTCACTTCAAAAAGAAAATCCAAAATTCCATGTGTGAAATGATACAAAGTTACAAAAAAGGGATAAAAATAGAGTTGAGGAGGTTTGTTCTTTCTTCTCCGGCCAAAACCACACACCAATAAGCCCAAAGCACTAAATTCTCTTGAAGCAAAAAACAAAAGAAATAACGAGAGGGAAAGAAAGAGTTTCCTTCTGTGTAAAATCAACAACAACAATCCATTCGATCTCCGACGCTTCTTCCAACCTTTTAACTACTCAATTCGACTCTAAAATTAAGCAAATCTAAAATAAAATTAACAAGTGTATATATACTCTTTTCATTTTCAATTTCAAATTAAGAAGAAAGATTATTGTAGATTCTTCTTTGATCGGTTTACATTCGATTAGGATCCTACGGCTTGAAGTTCACGTAATATTTATTTGCAGCCATCTTCTTCACCATCTTAGTGCCTCTCCGATCGTCGCAAAAATGAAAGGTGAGAATTTTACAGCAAAGGGAAAGAGAAAAGAGGGGGAATGGAAAAGGAAAGAGAAAAGAAAAATATTAAAGAAAAAGGAAAAATAATTAATTTTTTATAATAAAAATAGAATATTAGGTGGTAATATTACGTAGCATTACATGGCACATGCATGGTAATCACTTTCCAATACACATGTGGGTGTGAGTTTTTAAGGGGGTAATAATTTCACTTTTAAATAGTTTAGGGGGGTCATAGGACTCCCATGAAGATGGAGTGTGTAGTTGGGATTTCGAGTATAGGTTGGGGGGTGGCTTAGAATATGTTCTCTATTACTTTCATCAGTATATTTTGTGTAAACTATATTTGTTATGATACTAGATATTGGAGCCCGTGCCAGCACGGGTCCAATGTGTTACTTTTCAGATATTATATGTTATTTTTTTATTTAAATTTATATGACACTGGTTAATATTTGTGAAAGTCAATTAGATTTGTCATATATAGTTTTAGATATTTTAAGTTGTTAATTATATTATGATTTATACGATTTTCAACGTAATTTTCAAGTAATATCCCTTTATCCTAATTAATATGACATTGATAACTATTGTAATCTATAAAACTTTTTCGACGTTGTAATTTACTATTTTAAGCTATTTGCTATTGTAATTTATAATACTTTTCTTGCTTAAACTTTCGTGGTATTAATAGTGAATTTAGACTTTCAAAGTAACTTAAGTTTTTAATTATTGTAATTTAAATTTATACGACTTTCAACGTAATTTTCAAGTAATATCCCTTTATCCTAATTAATATGACACTGCTAAATAGTATAATCTATAGTACTTTTTCGCCGTTGTAATTTACTATTTTAAATTGTTTGATATTGTAATTTAGTATACTCTTCTTGTTTAAACTTTTATGGTATTGATAGTGAATTTAGACTTTTAAAGTAATTTAAGTTTTTAATTATTATAATTTATAATATTTTTAACTATTTCAATTTAAACGACACTGATATAATTTCTAGAGTAAATCAAATATCACGATTGAAATAGCGAAATCAGAATGTCTTGAAAAATTCATAACAACTAATTAAAAGTGATATAATAAAATTGCTATAAAAAATACTTGTGCAAAAATTTTAAGTGGCTTCACATAAGATGTCAAATTAATTTAAAACATCAAGAATTAATTTATCATTTTATGTTTATTTCACCTTTTATAAAATAAATATTATCAATTTTTAAATACTTAGATGACTCAGAATAGTTAATTATAGGTGATACAGTAAAATTACAATTGAAACAGCTGAAACAATCATATCATAAATGTCTATTTTACTTTACAAATGTATATTTTATTTTTATTAAATATTATTATTTTTTAATAAGTAAATGTCATATAATAATTACTTAGGGACAAAATAGTAAAATCACGAAGCAAGCAGGTAGCTGAAAGCAGGCACTACTTCCAGCTCCTGCCACTGGCACTTATATATAGTAGTAATACTATAAGTGTATTTATGTATTAAAAAATATTTAGGGTTATATTACGTTATTAATGTTAAGGGCCTTAAATCATAACTTTTAGTTGAGTCCGACTCACTTTCTATATCTCCCACTCACACATAATTGAAGTATAGGGAAAGGAAGAAGGATCTGCACATGGTGTTTATTGACTTGCAGAAGGCGTACGACAAAGTCCCTAGGGAGGTTCTTTGGAGATGCTTGGAGGCGAGTAGGATCCCGGTGGCGTATAGCAGGGCAATCAAGGACATGTATGATGGAGCTAAGACCCAGGTAAGGACGGCGGGAGGAGATTCATAGCATTTTCCTGTCTTAACAGGGTTGCACCAGGGATCTACTCTTAGCCCCTTTTTGTTTTCTTTGGTGATGGATGTGTTGACGTGGCGTATTCAAGGAGAGGTGCCTTGGTGTATGCTTTTTGCAGATGATGTAGTTTTGTTCGATGAGATGCGGGAAGGTGTGAATGATAAATTAGAGGTGGAGACAGACCCTTGAGTCTAAAGGGTTCAGGTTGAGTAGAAGCAAGACAGAATATTTGAAATGCAAGTTTAATGACTTGAGGCAGGAAAACGAGGTGGTTGTAAGGTTGGACTCCCAGGTGGTGTGTAAGAGAGATAGTTTCAAGTATCTTGGGTCCATGATTCAGGGGAATGGTATGGTGAGATTGACGAGGATGTCTCCCACAGTATTGGGGCGGGATAGATGAAGTGGAAGCTCACCTCGAGAGTGTTGTGTGATAAGAAGGTGTCACCCAAGCTTAAAGACAAATACTACAGGGTGGCAGTCCTTCCGGCCATGTTGTATGGAGCGGAGTGTTGGCCAGTCAAGAACTCTCACATTCAAAAATTGAGGGTAACGAAAATACGGATGTTGCATCGGATGTGTGGGCTTACTAGGGGTGATAGAGTTCGGAATGAGACTATTTGGAAAAAGGTTGGAGTGGATTCGGTGGAGGACAAGATACGGGAAGTTCGATTGAGATGGTTCGAGCACGTGATGAGGAGGGGCACGGATGCCCCGGTTCGTAGGTGTGAGAGGTTAGCTTTGGATGGTTTCAGGAGGGGTAGGGGTAGGCCGAAGAAATATTGGAGAAAGGTGATCAGGCGGGACATGGAGTAGTTACAGCTCACTGAGGACATGACCCTAGATAGGAAGATCTGGAGGACGCGAATTAGGATAGAAGGCTAGTGCCATTTTGGGTCGTTGGGGTAGGGCACTACTTGGTAGGTGTATTATTGTTGTTATGCCACCTTGTTGCATGCTTTATTATGATTTTGTTTACTGCTCCTTATATTTTTCCTTGTGGGTGACGTTTGTTCCAGGCTGTATTATGGATTTACTTATTATTCCTTGTCTTAAGCCGGGGGTCTATCGGAAACAGCTTTTCTACTTCTCCGGAAGTAGTGGTATGGATGCGTACATCTTAACCCCCCAGACCCCACTATGTGGGAATACACTGAATTTGTTGTTGTTGTTGTTGTTGAGCAATAAATGCTCTTCTTATCTCCGCAAAGAGTGTGAGATCATCATACGGTGAGAGTTAAACACTATACATTTGTTAGGAGTATATAGCCTCTCGTCGAGCACAAACTCTAAACTCATCATAAAGTATGTAGTAACTCAGATCATATGAATCACATTTAATATAGTATCATAATCTCATATATAATCATTTCTTGTATGCACAATCATATAAAACTCATAAGCTATACCAGTGAACACAAATAAGTGAGATTTCATTAATGGTCTTCCTCTCTTTACAATTTCCTTAACATTAGTTTAGCTGCTTTCCAAGATACTTGTTTCCAAACTAAAACTGTGTCCATATGATCTTTTGGAAACACAGTAACTACATCAAACTAAATCTCATGTGTCTTATTAGTCACTGAGAGAGAGCGCGCACACACATATATAGAGAGAGCCATCAAGAAGGCTCCGGGTTTTACACAATAATAAATTAAAAAGGACTTACGTTTAATATAATTGGATAACATTGGCACACACGGTATGAAACACGTGCTACTATATTTTATCCTTTGCAATGGAGAGTATGTATTTGTCTCGTTTAGAATATTGTCCAGATGATATCTAGACACCATAAGTGTCTAAATTTGAGTATCTTGATCTACAATAACTCATATTTGGTTCACTAAGTAGACTAGGTGAATATTCTTCACCTTTATGACTTATAACCTTATGTTATAATTTAGGTGTATTTTTTGATTCTAAGCTTATAGTTCTCAAATTATTCTTTTGATAAATTTGGTTAAAATACAATCGCATCTCCAATCATCACTAAGATAAAGAGGAAGATAAAGAGGTTACATGTGTGAGAATGTTAGCCTCTTATCTACCGACACTTAACATAAACGAATGAATAAAAATGCATAAAATGTTCGACAATTACAATATTTATGTATGTAAATTAACTTTATGTGTAAAAAAAGAATATTAGTCTTGTCAACATGGGAAGATAAAAGACAAAATGAAGTATATTCCCCTTATATATAAGCCAACAAGAAAAGGACCATCACTGCACTATAAAGTTGTACCAAACGCATTGTATTATGATATCATTTAGTCTTAAGACTATTAGAGCATAGAATCATTGTACATCATGCTTCATAGATTATACAAGGAAGCTTTTAAATTTATAATTTTTTCTCGCCCCTTTTTAATTGTTGGTTAGGCACGTGGAAAGACCTTACATCTACGTGTTCACCATCAAATACTTGTTACATACTAAGAATGCAGCCAAAGCTTCTCCCACTTTGTATGTATCGATTTCTCCCTTTTACAGTATCCTCAGTTTGAACTTTCAAATTTGCAGGGACTCCATCACTTTGAAGGTTCTATTTGGTTTGTATGCATTTTCTCCTTATTTTATCTATAGAATTTGTCACTTCTTGATTCACAATCTACTTGATACAAATCTTCTAGCCGTAGTTATCTTTGCTTTTCGTTCGTCCAAAAATTTTGACATGCATGTCTATAATTTTGCTTTAATTGGACATTGTTGTTTGAAAATCAATACTTAGGTGCGCCATTTGTGTTTCAGATTTTGATTCTGCAAATTTGTGTGTATGGAGTAAAATGAGACTTCTCTCAAATTTGGTTTGCTCTCACTGTGAATATTTGATTCATGTAAATGACTTCCACTGTTATTTAGTTGGTATACATCGATGCACCTAAGGTGTTTGGTAAAAAGAAAATCTTTTGTAAAGAACTATTTATTTCTTTAGCTCTCACTATTTCAATGTTTTTGTACTATTGTTTGATTTTTGCTGTCAAAATCACATTATTAATCTTCAGATTATGTGAGATTCCCTATTCATAGAAAATGTGTGCCTCATTTTAGCTTCCGCAGATTGAACAAATGTCTTATTCGTCCAGCTCTCTAACTCTTCTTGCCTATATTATTGTGTAGCTACCTTTGTAGTACATATTGCTCAAAAATCTAGCAAATTAGATAACAACCTACACTTCTGGCTGGACACCAAAGTCCAAATCATCGACATGAGTAAGAGAAAGAAAAAGTCCTGAAAAGAAAATTTGATTTCAAAATCTCATTTTAGAGGATGAACAGGTACTCTCACCTATGTAGTCTTCATCTATACTATCCTACACATGGTTCTATTGTTTACCTACATATTATGGAGGAGTACAATTTTACATGGCCAATAAATTAGGGCAGCCGTGTATGGCGATGACATTACATATTATGCAGACAAGTTGATGCTCTTCAATACCTACCTTATCTTGACTGCATAGGTAAGGATCTCACCAAATTCATCTGGCCATCCAATACATACATTTTAGTGGATACTAGATAAGGAAACAATAGTTGAACATATCAACCTAAATAATGAACTTGACAATCCCCTGCCACTGCCAATCTAGTTAAAAATCACATCTTTAGCTAAAGTTGCTCAATGACTCCTACATCCTCTACAGAAATTGATATGTTATTTCCCCCAAACGTTGTTTGGCTGAAATTTATATGCCCGCAAATCTAAATATATTTTCTTATTCCTTTCTATCAGATATTTTAGGAGTTGTTAACCACTGAGGTCCCATAAAATAAGTAGGATGTACTCAAAATAGGTGTCGAGAGATTACCGTGGTTGATAATCAGTAAGTATAGTCTTTTGCATAAGACACTAGACTTTCTACTTTAAAATTACCCATATTTTTGTAATAGATTTTGGAAGAAATGGTAACTACTTCTTACTACTTTCAGGAACACTCAATTTCTGTTCACTTTATGGGACGACGTCGAAGAAAATGAAGGGTCAAACATACAGTTAAGATGAACTACATTTACATCACTTTGTTGAGATGAATATAGTGGTATATGTTGGCAAATACAGTGGTTTTTGGTGGCTTGGTGTTATGATAGTAGTGGGAAATCTTGAAAGTAAAGGATATTCATTATTTCTAGGTGTCATTTGGAGTAGATTCTGTAAAATCGTGGGGCTCTGAACTGCATCACATCTAATTTACATATTTAAGATCCATGGCTTGTGTTCTTTTATTAATTTATGTTATTTTTTCTAAAAATATATTCAATATTTTGAAGACTCAAAGAGATCATTTTTTATAAAATTCAATCATTGGATAATTATTCATTTTGGGCGGGGAGTAATATGCTGGTTGATAAAATCCCTAGAGCTGTTGAACCAAGTCCATTGATATGGTTCTTAGAGGAATGAACAAGCTTTATTGATTGAAAAGTGATTTGTTCTAATTACATTGTTAGTGATCCAGTTGCTATTTATAGAGAAAAATAACCGATTCCACTAAGATCCAACTCCACTAACTTGACAGCTGTACACATCTGTACACCACTCTCTTTTCTAACAAACTACAACAACCTAACTAACTAGTCTCTTTACTCCCCCTCAAGCTAGTGACCGAAAAACATCAAAGACGCTCATCTTGGAAAGAAGAACCTGATGTTGAGCTGCTGAAAGTCCTTTAGTCATGAGATCATCTAGTTGCATGTTGGAGGAGACATGAACTGGTTTCAGTAAACCTGATTTGATTCTTTCTCTGAAAAAATAACAATCAATTTCTATGTGCATAACTCTCTCATGAAAAATAGGATTAGCAGCAGTTTGTAGTGTAGCTTTATTATCACAAAACAACTTCACAGGCATGGTTAAGGTCACTCCAAGCTCTGCCAATAAACCAGTCAGCCATATCACTTCAGCAATTGCAGCTGTCATGCTCCTATACTCAGCTTCTGCTGAGCTTCTGCTCACTGTATGTTGTTTCTTAGATTTCCAAGAAACCAAAGAATCACCCATCATGACTATATACCCTGAAACTAACCTTCTAGTGTTGGGAAAAGATACCTAATCAAAATCACAAAAGGCAGTCATAGATGTGATCTCATCTACTTTAAGTAGAATTCTAAGTCCAGGATTACCCTTCAAATACCTCACCACCCTTAGTGCACCATCCATGTGAGACTGTTTAGGTCTCTGCATAAATTGGCGTAATGTTTGTACTGCAAAGCAAATGTTAGGCCTTGTTATAATGAGGTAAAGCAATTTTCCAACTAGATTTTGATAACCAAGTATGTCATCTATTTTTGGATCATCAGATGGACCAACTTGGAGGTCATACTCTACAGAAGTTAATTTCTTATTGACCTCTGATGGTGTTGGAGATAGTTTGCACCTATTCAGGTCAATTTGTGAGATCAACTCCAACACATACTTCCTTTGGTTGAGCAAGACACCTTTTTCAGACCTGAGTACTTCAATCCCCAAGAAGAATCTTAACTGGACCAAGTCTTTCACCTTGAATGCCTCATTCAGTGTGTCTTTTGCATACTGAATTAGAGTAGAGTTACTTCCTGTGATAAGCAGATCATCAACATAAACCAAGACCATTACAATATCATGTCCTGATCTTTGAATAAATAGTGAGTGGTCATAGCTGCTTTGTGTATAGCCACTAGTAATTAATGCATTTGTAAGCTTAATATTTCACTATCTGGAAGCCTGTTTGAGTCCATCTAATGATTTTTTCAGTTTGCATACCATTTTACTTCCTTGTCTATGAAAGCCTTGAGTCAATTCCATGTGTACATCTTTATAAAGATATCCTTGTAGGAAAGCATTATTTACATCCATTTGGAAGATGTCCCACTTCTTGGAGGTTGCCAGGCTTATCACAGCTTTGACAGTCACTATTTTAGCAACAGGTGAGAAGGTATCATGATAATCCAAACCTTTCTGCTGATTGTATCCCTTCATAACTAATATGTCCTTATATCTTTCAATGTTTCCATCAGCCTTATATTTAATCTAGTATACCTATTTAGAACCTATGGTGTGTTTTCCTGGTGGCAGAGGGACCAGGTCCCAAGTCTGATTTTCCTCCAGGGCTTGAATTTCAAGCTGCACAGCCTTAATCTAGTGTTCATCTATTGTGGCTTCTTTAAAATTTTGTGGTTCAATTTAAGCTAAAAAGGCTTGCAGATAGGCTTGGTATGCTGGTGAGACATTATCATAAAACAACATATCTGAGATAAAATAAAGGGTCACACCTCTAAACTTACCACCAGATTTAGTGGTTGTATAATCCTGTAACCATATTGGCGGATTGGCACTCCTTGTTGTCCTTCTCAAGTCTGCTGGTTGTGGAACAGGTAGAAATGAATGTTCCTTTGGTGATACTTCATCAGCCTAAACTGTGGAATGTTGCATATTATCTGCAACTTCTGGCACACCAGAAGAGCTAACAGGATCATCATATACAGGGGCAAGTGATGCAGGCATGGGTATTGGAGAAGGGTCAGGATGGTGATGATCATTGACAGAGTATGGAACATAAAAAATAGTGGTTCCTTCATATGTGATTCCCTTAAAAGAAAATATGTCTTCTCTGAATACCACATCTATACTGACCCAACATATGTTCTGCAAATAACTTGTATCCCTTTTGAGTCTCAGAATAACCAATAAAAACTGCTCTTTTGGCTCTTGGTTCAATCTTATTTCTTTTAGGTAAAGTAGATGCAAAACATAAGCAACCAAAGACCCTTAAGTGATCATATACTACAGGTTTCTTATATAAAATTGTATAAGGAGACTTTCCTTGCAAAATTGGTGTAGGCAGTTTATTTATAAGATATGTTGCAGTCATAACACAATCTCCACAGAACATGTTAGGGATGGAACTCTGAAATTTAAGAGCTCTAGCTATCTCAAGAATGTGTCTATATTTTCTCTCCACCACCCCATTTTATTGGGGTGTGTATGGACAAGAGCTTTGATGAATAATGCCCAAGGATAAAAGTAAATCAGAATACTGAGAATTGAAAAACTCTCTACCATTTTCTGATCTTAATGTCTTCACAGTAGTACCAAACTGATTCTTTACTTTTAACAAAAAATCTTTCAGAACAACAATCACTTCAAACTTATACTAAACCAAACATGTCCACATATATCTACTATAGTCATCGACAATGGTAACAAAGTAATGTTTTCTGTCATAAGTGGGAACCTTAAAAGGACCCCATACATCAAGATGTACCAACTGAAAAATGCTATTAGAATGTGAGTTACTAATCGGAAACTATAACCTTATCTGCTTGGATAATGGGCATATCTCATATAGTTTGTGTACTTCTCTTTCATTCTAAACAATGGGAATGTAACTTGGAATACTAATGGATGGATGGCCTAATCTCATATGCCACATTGCACATCAACTTCTTTATGAATTATTGAACCTACTACAGGATGTCTTGCTACGTCATCCTTCAGCAAGTATAAGCCATTGTTTTCTCTACCAATCCCCAAGACCTTGCCAGAGTAAAGGTCCTGGAAAACACAAAAATTTAGGTAAAAGCATACTGAGCAGCAGAGATCTTTGGTCATCTTTGATACTAACAACAAGTTGTACTTGAAATCAGGAACATATAGAACATTCTTAAGCCTATGATCTCTCAGTATGACAATGGTTCCTTTGTGTGTAACTTTACATCTACCACCTATAGGTACTTGGACCTTATTTCTCTCACAACCTTTAAGTTTTGAGGGATTAAACAAGCACTCTTTATATGGTGTGATATGGTGAGATGCACCAGAATCAATTATCCACTCATGTGAAAAAATACTGGATAAATGTGCAAGTATACCTGTCATATTAGCCTGAAAATCACCTGAGGTATTGTTAGTGTTGTTGCTGCCTGAGGTGTTACTGGAACTTGTTCTGATGAATTGTTGATATTGTTCCTCGGATATGTACGTCCCTTTTCCTGAATAAATAGGTCTAATTTTTGCATCCGCAGAATTACCTCGGGCATAAGCTTTAGTGAAACTATACCGGCCCTTCTTTTTACTTTTGAAATCAGGTGGATATCCTACCACTCTATAGAAATCCTATGTTAAATGGTTTCTGTAACCACAGTGAGCACAACCTGTAGGAAAGAGTGGCTTCTTATAGGTGGTCTGATTTGAAGTAGAAGCAGGTTTAGATGGGTTAAATGTTGATCCCTTGTATCTGTGGCCACTTCTATCCATTAAGGTCATGGAATCCATTTGTTTGCTACCAGTACCCATGCCTCTTTGGTTTTCTTCTTGCACTACTAGTGCATATGCCTGATTGACCATCAAGATAGGGATGCGCAATAAAATATCACTTTGAACATGACTGAAACTCTCATTTAGCCCCATCAAAATTGTAACCTTTGATTTCTCAGTATTTCAGTGGAAGCCTTAGATCCTTCACAACTATAGTTTACCCCTGGTACTAAGGCATCTATCTCATCCCAATAATCTCGCATTTTGGAATAGTAAGAAGTTACTGAGTCTGTAGCTTGAGTTAGAGTTGTTATATCCTTCCAGAGCTGATATATTCGAGTGAGATTTGATTTATCAAACCTTTCCTTGAATTCGTCCCAAACCTTTTTTTAATCAGACACATGTACTATTCTAGAAACCAAATTCGGTGAAATAGTAGCTCTAATCCAACTCAGAACAATTGCATTACATCATTCCCAGAGTTTCGCAAATTGCTACTGTACTGAGCTTTTGTACAACTGCCATCCTCGAAATCGATCTTGTTTTTTCTAGCAAGGCCAATTACATAGATTTTCTCCACAATGTGTAATTATCTGGTCCTGTTAACTTGATGTCATTAACACTAATCCAGGTGTATCAGAATTTTGCAGATATAGAGAATGATGGAAATGAATTTGCACTGCCATTCCTGCTGGGTTCTGCGAATTGAGTGAAAATATGGTGTTGTTCGCCATTGTTGACGATACTTCGGTGCGTAGCTACAGCAGATCGTGGATCACTGCTCTGATACCATGATAAAATCCCTAGAGCTGTTGAACCAAGTTCATTGATATGGTTCTTAGAGGAATGAACAAGCTTTATTGATTGAAAAGTGATCTGTCCTAATTACATTGTTAGTGATGCAATTGCTACTTATAGAGAAAAATAACCGACTCCACTAACATCCAACTCCACTAACTTGACAGTTGTACACCAGCTATACACCACTCTCTTTTCTAACAAACAACAACAACCTAACTGACTAGTCTCTTTACTGGTAAATCAAGCATTTTGGGTTTTTTGTTTAGAATTTTTGGTTGTTTCTGGAAATTACGTATAGATTGGTGTTTAGATAAGCTCCACCTTCTCAATGGGACATATATTCAAATGTCATTCATGACTAGAAAGAAAAATCAAAATATGTAAAAGCTTTTGATAGTTTCAAGATAATGGGCCTTCAATATAAATAGGGTGAGATATGCGTCGTTTTCCCATGTACTTCTTTCTGCCTGACGTCAATGACAGACTACCATTTTTGGTAGACAAGGTCAGTTGAATCCTATTTCTTACCTATTCAGGTCTATATATTATGCATTTCTCCATCTCTTTAGCCACAATTGTCTTGGATAATTTTTTTCGTTTACCCTTGACATGATTGCATATCTTATCATTGAATTCTGAATTTTATCTTTCTACATTATCCATTTTTGAATTTCTTTCAACTTTAATGTAATTTCAGGTAACGTCTATCTTAAACAAAGATCTAACCTGTGCCTAATTCTTCGGGATAGGATTTGTGCTTCAGGTGTCACACCCCTTTCTCAACATCCGAAAGATTCGTTTTGGGTTCGAAAGGGTTTTTATTATAAAGTGACAAAAGAAAATGATTTGTTTCGAAGAAGGATTGTTTTTATATTTCCCCAGCAGAGTCTCCAGAGCTGTCACACCCCTTTTTGGTACTCCAAAAAGATTTATTTTAATGTTTGAAAGGGTTTTATTATTAAAGTGACAAAAGATGAAAATTTATTTCGAAAAAGGACCTTTTATATTCAAAACTCAGAGTTGCCACTTGACACAATCTGGTGTGCCAAGTCACCTTTAGAAAATCCTTTTCAAAATGATTTTGTCTCTAAAACTAATCCGCAAACAGAGATTCCGGCTAAGGATTCTGTTGACCGAGGGGAAGGTGTTAGGCACCCCTTGATCCCGTGGTTCGACCACGGTCGCATGGCAGAGCATATCGGCTAATTTAAACACTACGAATGTATAAACCACACAAAGCATGCAAAACAACCAATCAAGAAAAACAAAACAAAACTATCCAAAACTTAGTGTTCAGTCCAATTATACAGTCCAAAATATAAAAATGCAAGAAAATATAAATCATATCCTAAACTAGTCCAATACTAAACTCCAATGCTTCATCCGATGTCTCGGGCCTTCATCACGAACGTCCTCTGTGTACAAGATACTTCGGGGCATTCCCCAGATAAATCAATACAAATCACTCGAGGCATTCCCCTGCCAAATGAATACATTTTATCAAAATGCGGTAAACAAGACCATTCGACACATATTCAAATCATTCCACAATCCATAGGTTCTAAACTTGCCTATCTGAACCCATCGTTTGCCTACTAGTTTCGATCTAAAATATGATATTATTCAAATTTAGCAAATACGTTGCCTATTTTGCATCAAACAAACACCGATTGATCAATACCAACTAATCACGCTCATTTTTATACGTTTTCAATTCTCAACATGATTAAACTAATTCAATACACCATTCATCAATCAAGTTTTCAACTCCAAATCCAATATCAAACAAAAAACGAACAGGGATTCAAACATGCCAACCACACAAATCATTCATAATCACATAAAAATTAGAAGAAGAAAAAAAAAGGTAGAGTTGGACCTCAAGAGCTTTCGATTGACTTAATAGAGGATAAGAGCCTTCCCGAGAACCTTGAAGACCAGAACCTCGACTCCTCCGATCGGTTACAAATCAGCCCCAAAGAAAACAAATCCAAAATCCGATTCAAACGAAGAAATCCAAGAAAGAACAGAGGAACACCTAAAGCTTTAAAAATAAACCCAAAAAATGTATGACCCTTTTCCTGCGATACTTTGCCGGAGTCAGCTATGATTGGTCGATTTACATGATTTTTGGTAGACAAAACCAACTTTTTCCAGTGGGATTCAACTAAAATCTGGAAAAGGACAGACCCCTGAGCGCGACTTTGGGTCTGGATAAAGCTGTTGGTACTATTTTTCTGGCGAGTTTTACTGGAACAGTAGCCGAACCGGGACTTTTAACATTTCTAGGGGGCGATCGCTGGAGAATAACTCCTTCGCAATGAGATCTGCTCTCGCCGACACCTATCTTAGCTCGCTATTCGACCCTTTTTCGTCTCTCTCTATCGATCTACTCCCTCCCTCTCTTCTACTCTCCCTCTCTATCGATCTACCCTATTTTCTGTGTGTTGATGGAGGAGTGTATTTACTGACTATTTTTTTAAGAAGGAAAAAAAATTGTGTCTAGTATGTGTAACCTATTTTTATCCGGTAGGTTGTGCGAATTCTGGTGATCTCTCCCTTATTCCATGGAAAAAACCATTATCTCATGGGTGTAGTGTGAAGGTTCTTCCATAGTTTTTCCAATGAATTCTCTTGAAAAAAAATAGAATCGGGAGTATGCCTATGTGAATTCTATCTATGGCTTGTATTTTTTTCCCCTTTTTGATTTGTGAACAAGAAAAAGAGAGGGTGGGGATCATGTGAGAGGGGGTGGTGGTGAGGTGGGGATCACGTGAAAGTAAAGTCCCATTTTTCAGGAGGGTCCTAAATTGAAAGTAAAGTCCCATTTTCCAAGAGGGTCCTGAATTGAAAGTAAAGTCTCATTTTTCAGGAGGGTCCTGAACTGAAAGAAAATCCCATTTTTCAGGAGGGTCCTAAACAAAAAGTAAAATCCCATTTTTCAGGAGGGTCCTGAACAAAAAGTAAAATCTCATTTTTTAGGAGGGTTTCGAATTGAAAGTAAAATTCCATTTTTCAAGAGGGTCCTGAATTGAAAGTAAAATCCCATTTTTCAGGAGGGTCCTGAACTGAAAGTAAAATCTCATTTTTTAGGAGGGTCCTGGACAAAAAGTAAAATCCCATTTTTCAGGAGGGTCCTGAACAGAAAGTAAAATCTCATTTTTCAGGAGGGTCCTGAATTGAAA
>NC_061114.1:221355488-221363715 GCF_002878395.1 Capsicum annuum | reverse complement strand
CATTTTTTAGGAGGGTCTTGAACAAAAAAATGAAATCCTATTTTTTTAGGAGGGTCCTGAACATATGGTAAAGTACCAGGGATGTGCATTTCCAATGGTAGCTGAATTAAGTGAAGCGAATTTGCCCCTATTTCAAAGAAAATTTGTCAATTAAAAACTTAGTGGTGGCTTGCAGCTCTTAGCTTCTCAGGTATCTGCTCTAGCACTCATTCCTTTTATCTTTGTTCCAAATCGCTGACACTTACCCTGTATTGCTGCATTATTGACCCAGATCCAAATTGAGAGAAATGAGTTCTGACTCGAAAAATGGGTTTCCATTTTACCATGCCTCTGAGGTGCACCCTTTTTCCAAATCTGAATGCTTTCGCGAATCCAACAGCCTGTTGGATGATAGACTTCCTTTGCTTCATGTTGAATTACGATCATATTTCTTTCATGTGCTGGTCCTTGGATTTTCCTCATATAATTGGAAAGAGAGGTAGTAAATTTTGAAATACTTTCTCGCTTGTTTTGACACAAACTTGACTTAAAATGTAAAGAAATAATGGTGACTTTTATTTTGATAAATGACATAAAAAGACAAAAAGCATGAATATGTAAATGAAAGAAATGGGCAATGTCCCATATTCAGAAAAAAATTTATCTGAATACGGCAACAAACTCCAATGAGTATGATATGCATTTTGAATTAAGCTGCCTGATCTTCCTATCCAAACTCCACATTTGTTGTTGAGTTCGTGACTCCGCCACTGAGCCGCTTCTTCAAATCCATTGGAATCATACATCACATTCAATTGATGACATCTAAAAAGACTTTCGCCAACAAATCTCTTTCTTTTCACTTTTCACTTTTCTCTTGAACTCGCCATCACCTTACAGTGCCCGTGAGGGTTTTCACCAATAAGACTCTCTCATTTTTATTTCTCTCGACTCACAATCGCCTTATGGTGCCTGCGAGGGTTTTCACCAATAAGACTCTCTTATTTTCATTTCTCTCAACTCACTATCGCCTTATGATGCCCACGGGGGTTTTCACCAATAAGACTCTCTCCTATTTTGTATTTCTTTCCTGATTTGTTACGCTGAGGGAGACAAGTGGTACCTCACAATGTATCATCATATCCATTGCATGCTTAGCCTGAACATTATCAAAAATTTATCTGAAGGACTTTTTTTTGTTGTAACTTGGCTTTCGGATAAGGTTAGAAAAGAATGGCAAGAGGTTCAACGACATTTGAAATGGGGTGGGACTTACAACTTTTAGAATCAACTCAAACAACACATTAACTCATGCCCCAGTTTTTGTTGACTGGGTGACTCTAAAATCTTTATTTCGTTGGACCGAGCCCGAAATAAGGTAGCCTACGTATCTCACTCGCAAGAGAGAAGAATTAGATCGCACGTAGTTCCATAAGCTTGTTCTTTGTTTTGATTTGATTTTTTTTTCAAACTCTTTCTTTTATTCTTATTTTCTTGGCATTTATCTTTGACTCTATTTTGATTCCAAAAGAGGGATATGAAAGAAAAAAAATGAAGTTCATACGGGTAAACAAAGGATGACACAATGTTTGGATAGAAGAATAAAATGCCTTCATCATATCAATCTTAAAAATGCAAGTACTAAACATGCAATAAAATCAACAAAGGATAAAATATCATACACAATATCTTTTGACTGCATCAGCATTGATAGCCATTTCTGCCATTTTGCCTTCAATATCTGTCAAATATAAGGCTCCATTAGGCAACACTTTCTTCACAACGAAGGCACCTTGCCAGTTAGGGGAGAACTTGCCTTTCGCTTCAACCTGGTGAGGAAGGATACGTTTCAATACCAACTGACCAACATCAAAATTCCTGGGACGGACCTTTTTGTTATACGCTCAAGCCATCCTCCTTTGATACAACTGGCCATGACACACAGACGTTAGCTTTTTTTCCTCAATCAAACTCAAATACTCCAGTCGGGTTTTTACTCATTTGTCATCATTAATCTCTGCTTCTACAATGACTCGAAGCGAGGGAATTTCAACTTCTGCAGGGATGACTGCTTCTGTCTCATACACCAATAAATATGAAGTTGCCCCTGTTGAAGTGCGAACAGTAGTGTGATAACCTAGTAATGCAAACGGCAACTTTTCATGCCACTGTCTAGACCCTTGTACCATTTTTTGCAGTATTTTTTTTATATTCTTATTGGCGGCTTCTACAGCACCATTGGCCTTTGGGCGATATGGAGTCGAATTTCGATGTACGATCTTAAACTGTTGACATACTTCTTGCATCAAATGACTATTGAGATTGGCAGCATTGTTTGTAATGATCATCTTAGGAATTCCAAACCTACAAATGATGTTGGCATGAACAAAATCTACCACAGCCTTCTTTGTCACTGACTTGAAAGTTACTGCTTCTACCCACTTTGTGAAGTAATCAATGGCTACAAAAATGAATCTATGTCCATTTGATGCCTTCGGCTCAATCGGTCCAATCACATCCATTCCCCAAGCCACAAACGGCCATGGAGCGGCCATTACATGCAATTCAGCGGGAGGAGAATATATTAGATCACCGTGTACCTGAAATTGATGACACTTTTGAACAAATCGAATAGAATATCTCTCCATAGAAAGCCAGTAATAACCTGCTCGAAGAATCTTCTTTGACAAGACATGACCATTCATATACGACCCACATACTCCAGAGTGTATTTCAACCATAATTACCAAGGCTTCTCTTGCATCTACACATCTCAAAAGTCCCAGATCTGGGGTTCTCTTATATAAGATCCCCCCACTTAAGAAAAATCCACTAGCCAAACACCTAATAGTCCTCTTTTGATCGTTGGTGGCATATGTTTGGTATTCTCCTGACTGAATATATCACTTGATATCCAAGAACCAGGGCTCTCCATCGAGCTCTTCTTCAACCTCATTACAGTAAACATGCTGATCATGACTGTATATGCACAGGATCGATGTAAGCTTTATCAGGATGTTGGAGCATTAAAGACAGAGTGGCTAAAACATCAGGAATTTTATTATAAATCCTTGGAATATGCCTAAATTTTACCAACACAATCCGTTTACATAACTCCTGCAAGCATTGTCGATACAGGATGAGCTTCAAATCTCACGTCTCCCAATCTCCTTGAATTTGATGGACGAGCAAATCTGAATCCCCCAACACCAATAATTCCTGGACTCCCATATCAACAACTAACCTCAAACTGAGAATGCAAGCTTCATACTATGCCATGTTGTTAGTACGGTAAAATCGAAGTTGTACTGTTACCGAGAAATGTTGTCCCGATTTAGAGATAAGAACCGCACCTATTCCGACTCCTTTCATATTGACAGCTCCATCGAAGAACAACTTCCAACCTGGATCAGCATCTATAACGACTTCATCGACACACGACACTTCTTCATCAGGAAAATATGTCTTTAATGGCTCGTACTCTTCATCGATGGGATTCTCAGCAAGATGATCTGCCAAGGCTTGGGCTTTCATGGCGATTCGAGTCACATATACAATGTCGAACTCAGTAAGCAATATTTACCACTTTACTAATCGACCTGTCGACATAGGCTTCTGAAAGATATAATTCAAAGAATCCATGCGGGAGATGAGATAAGTAGTATAGGATGAGAGATAATGCTTCAACTTCTGTGCTACCCAAGTTAGGGCACAACACGCCCTTTCAAGAAGAGTATACTTGGCCTCATATGCGGTGAACTTCTAGCTAAGATAATAAATAGCCTGCTCCTTTTTGCCTGTGACATCATGTTGACCCAGAACACAACCAAAAGAATTGTCCATGACTGATAAATATAAGATCAAAGGCATACCAAGCTCCGGTGGTACCAGTACGGGCGGATTTGACAAATATATTTTGATTATGTCAAACGCTTCCTGACATTTTTCAGTCCATTCTACCGCAGCACTCTTTTTCAGCAACTTGAATATGGGCTCACAAGTGGTTGTGAGTTGAGCAATAAACCCGTTAATGTAGTTCAGTCTACCAAGCAAACTCATCACCTCCGTCCTATTTTTGGGTGGGGACAAATCCTGAATGGCTTTGATTTTTGAGGGATCCAATTCAATCCCCCGACGGCTGACCACAAACCCCAACAGCTTTTCAGACGGAAGTCCAAATACACATTTTGCCGGGTTGAGCTTGAGATTATACCTGCGAAGCCTTTCAAAGAACTTTCTTAAATCTTTAACATGGTCGGCCTGACTTTTTGACTTAATAATCACATCATCCACGTATACCTCAATCTTCTTATGCATCATATCATGAAACATAGTGGTCATGGATCTCATTTATATTACTCCAGCATTCTTCAAACCGAACGGCATCACTTGATAACAATAGGTCCCCCATGGTGTGATAAAAGACGTCTTCTCCGCATCTTCATTATCCATAATGATCTGGTGATATCCGGCATAGCAATCCACAAAAGAGGCAACCTCGTGTTTAGCACAGTTGTCTAGCAAAATATGGATGTTGGGCAGTGGAAAATCATCTTTCGGACTTGCTCTGTTCAAATCACGGTAATCAATACATACTCGAATTTAGCCATCTTTCTTTGGTACGGGAACAACATTGGATAACCACATAGGATAACGAGCCACTCAAATTACTTTGGCTTCAAGTTGTTTCATGATTTCCTCTTTGATTTTAATACTTACATCAGTTTTAAACTTCCTTAACTTCTGTTTTACAGAAGGGAATGCGGGGTCAGTTGGCAATTTGTGAGCCACTAATTTAGTGATTAAAGCGGGCATATCATCATAAGACCATGCAAAAGCATCCTTATAATCAATTAATGCTTGAATCATTCCATCTTTTAGCTGTGGAAAAGCATGTACACTGATTTTAGTTTCCCTAACATCTTCTTGATTCCCTAGATTTATTGGCTCAGTCTCATTCAAATTAGGATTCGGTTTTTCTTCAAACTGTTCCAACTCTTTGCTTATTTCTTCTGGTACATCTTCTTCATCACATTCCCCATCCTGCTTCATTACATCTTAATTAGTTTGGATTTTAAGATCAGGCTGAAAATTCTGTATGCATGTCATGTCATTAGAATCAGCATAAAGAGAACTGTATATAAAAAAAGGAAAAACAAAATATATTAGACATGAAACAAAAAGGACATTGCATTTCATTAAATAAAAAGATAAAAGGGTTTAAGCATAGATGCCAACGTAACATAAACAAACTAAAAATCCAAATTACAACCATGAAATAACTTGGATAAACAGAAAGAAAAACAAAATAAACTACCAAAACTCCCTCCTGACGGGGAGAGGAGTGACTTCTCAATTATTGAGTTGGACAGGTGGACCTATGAATTGCACGTCTGCCATACTAGTACCTTCTCCATCTTCGACCATATCAACTTCAATAAAAAGGTTTTGGCAGTTATCAACCAATTCAACTTCAAATTTCATATGCTTAGTGACACCAGTCTTAACAAATAATTCACTGAGTAGTGGCATTGGGCGAAGGAGTGACCATGTTTTCTTTTTCCATCCCTTGGCTTTCTTCAGATCTTCAGCCGTAGGCTCAAATCCCAGACCAAACATGCCCATATTCTCACTCGGACATATGGGACAAACTATACCGTGCAGAGACCGTCCCACACCCTTTTCTGGCTCAAATTCGTATTTCCAAAGTTCACTCACCATCATGATAGAAGTGGAAGACAATTGTGGTCCCGATATAACCTGTTATTCAAAAATATGATTCACTGGCACTGTATCAAAAATTTGATAGATGAATGTCTCCTCTACGTTATTTGATTCAATAAGATACAAGGGAATCTTTGCAAGCGGATAAATCTCCTTCACCGTGAATAATCACTTCTTGCATGTCATGCTCAAACTTAATCATTTAGTGTAGTGTAGATGCAACCGCCTTGGCCTTATGGATCCACGGCCTTCCCAACAACAGATTGTAAGAGGAGTCTATATTCAATACTTGAAATTCTATGGCAAACTCAACAGGCCCTATGATCAACATTAGTTCTATTTCGCCAATAGAGTTTGATTTTGCACCATCGAAAGCCCTGACATATACATTGTTGGGCCTGATCCTCTCAGCACCAATATTCAACTTTGGCAAAGTAGAAATAGGGCAGATATTTGCACCTGAACCTCCGTCAATCATAACATGAGTGACGTAGAAATCTTCGCACTTCAATATAATGTAAAGGCCCCGGTTATGCCCTCTACCTTCAATAGGCAATTCATCATCAGAAAAGCTAATTCGATTGACCTTAAAGATTTTTTCGACCATTTTCTCAAGCCGATTTATTGTAATTTCCCTAGGAACATATGCTTCATTTAATACCTTCAGTAAAATATCACGATGTGAGCAGGGATTTTCTTCAACTGGTCTATTATTGAATACTCTGGCAATTTCATCTTTCTCAAAAATTCTTTAGCTTCTTCTTCGGTAATAGGCTTTTTGATAGATGACGGTCCACTCACAATTGACTTGGAGTTTCATAAACTTTTAGGCACGAAGCATCTTCCTGACCTAGTCAAACCCCCGACCTCATCTACATCTTCCAGTACTTCTTTCCCATAATAGCTCATCATAGTCCGCCCATAATTCCAGGGAACCCTTTTTGTATCAACTATCGAAGGTTGGGTCACCAGTTTGAGGACAATAGGCGCTGCCAGTGCTCCTTTCACCGTCAAGATGGGCTTACTCGGAGCTCCTACCACTGTCAACTTAGGTTTATCCTGACTTAAATCAACATACCTTCTGGCACCTTGCACCGTGATCAAGGTTTTCTTTATGCTTTCTTGGGCTTTATCTTCTCTCATTCTTTCCTGGCTCAATGACATTGCTTTCAAAGACTCTGCTACATTCACCGATTTCTCCTTAATGGCTTGTATCTTGACGGTAGGATTATAACACCTTGACGACTCTTTCTCATCATATATCAATTCTAACATATTGGTTTCAGCATGGGTTGGCAGCGGATTCTGGTTAATGTTTGGACCCTCCGGGGCCTGGACCAGCATCTGATTTGTGTCAATTAAATCTTGGACGGCTCTCTTTAAATGCCAGTATTTCTTGATATCATGGCCTGATATGTTAGAACAGTACGCACACCTTAAAGAATAATTGAGATTCCTCGACGGTGGATTTGAAAGCCTTCCTTGAATTGGGCTTAAGACCTTCAATTTTCTCAACCTATCAAACAATCTAGCATATGACTCGCCAAGAGGTGTGAATTGATTTTTGACCGCCTTCTCTTTCTTATACTCGGGCCTAGGTTGAAAATCGGGTCTAGAGGGGTTTTGGTAATTCGGTAGAGCGAATGGGCAATTTTGTGGGGCTTGCATGCGCCATTGTGGGTAAGAAGAGGTTTGGGCATATGGCTGCACGCTATATACTGGATACGGGGGTGGCGGAATAGAATATAAAGGGTTTTGTAGAGGGTAGTAATGGTGGGGAGGAATATATGGAGCTTGGGCATAGACTTAGGCTTGGGATTGGGGATAGGGGCGAAGTGGTCTTTTGGGATAGGAATGGGTTCCAGCTATGATAGTCGCCACGTCCTCTTTTTTTTTTTTACCTCCGAATGCACCAGATCCACCTTGAATCGCTTGTGTAGTGGCTTTCAATGCGGCAAAACTCACTATTCGGCCGGTCTTGATTCTGTCTTCTATCATCTCCCCCATTTTGAGGACTTCAATAAAAGACTTTCCCATTGTCGGAAGTAAATGTTGAAAATAGGTCTCATCTTGTGCCTGAATGAAAACCTATACCAACTTTCTTTCTTTCATTGGAGGCTTTATCCTGGCGGCCTGTTCACGTCACCTTATCGTGTATTCCCTAAAACCTTCAGTGCTTTTCTTCTTTATGTTGACCAAGGATTTTTCATCCAGAATCAGGTCGATGTTATACTAAAAATGTTGCATAAACTCAAAAGCTAAGTCATCCCAGCTGTTTCCACTTGTCGATATCTTGATCGATAAACCATTCTGAAGCCAGATCAGAAAGACTCTCGCCAAAGAAAGCCACGAGCAGCTCTTCCCTTCCTCCTGCAGCCCTCAATTGGTTGCAATAATATCTCAAGTGTGCCACGGGATCACCGTGCCCTTCATACTTCTTGAACTTGGGAATATTAAAACCGAGGGGAAGGTTGATGTTTGGGAACATGCAAAGATCTTTATAGGAAACACTCTTATAACCTCT
>NC_061114.1:221332159-221352488 GCF_002878395.1 Capsicum annuum | reverse complement strand
AAAAATATATATTGTATATTGGAGTGTATATAGTGTATATTGGAGTGTATATAGTGTATATTGGATTTTTTATTTATTTTTTAAACGGGTTTGACCGGATTTTGGTGGGTTTGACCGGGTTGGGTTACGTGGGCCGGGTTAGGGTGGGTTTTAATATTGGCCCGGCCCGGCTCGGTTAACATCAAACCTGGCCCTTAACCGGCCCGCAATCCGATTAAAATGGAAGAGCCGATTCCGGGTTGGCCCGGCCCGGCCCGTTTGACACCTCTAATAACAAGCATAATAGAACTCGATTTATTATCTTTATTGATGGTATGGAGACGCGCGCGCACACAAGCTAGCATGTGAACTTCATGGTCATTAGGAATGGACGTTCAGTAATTCGATTCGATTTTAATTTACTTATTTCGGCTTTTTTGTTTTTTATTTTGAAAATATGTGTACCGAAAAACGAATCAATTTGGTTCATTATTTAAAAATTTGGTTCAGTTTGAATTATAATTTATGAAATTCAATTTTTTCAATTCTGGAAGAAGAAGGAGGAAACAGAAACGTTCGATGTGAGTTTGGAATCGTCGTAATTGTGTCGTTGTTCGAGTGTTGGTGAGTATGGAATCGTCGTTGTTCGAGTGTTGGTGAATTTTTCCTATGGGTGTTAAGTGGGCCGGGTCGAGTCAATCCGGAATCGGCCCGTGAATTTTAACCGGGTTGTGGGCCGGTTCGGATCCGGGCCTGGTTAAACGGGCCGGTTCAGTTCCGAGCTCAACGGTATTTTTTTAAAAAACAGTCCTGAATCGACCCACTTAACCTAACTCGATCCAACCCATCTAAATCCGATCAAAACCGGTTTAAAATTCGGTCAAAACCGATTAAAAACAAAAAAAAAAGTTTTTTCTCCAATATTTCTTTTCTATTAGATAGAAGCATTGGTTTCAACATGATAGCTTAAAGGTATTAACAAAAAGATTAAGGATAATGATCTTTTTGTAGAATTAACTTGCTTTTCTATATTATCTTTAATGATTTACTTGTTGAACCTTAGCAACACTTTTAAAGAAAAAACCCACCCATTTTCATTTAATTACAACCATAACCTTAAATAAAAGTCCTCCCTTTTCTATTTAATTATAATAATGCCTAAGTTCTATTGAATATAGTGGGGCCCATACTTATTAAAATGTATAATTAAATATTTTATATTTTTTTATTTTACTCTCTTAAAAGTAAATAATTTCTTCACTACATTTTGCATTTAAATTTTTACTACTCCATAATTTTACTATATCACCTCTAATTAATTATTATACGTCATTTATATATCATAAAATTAATAATATTTAACTAAAATATAAAATAGACATTTATGATAGGTCTGTTCCAACTGTAATTTTACTATATCACCTCTAATTAATTATTATAAATCATTTATATATTAAAAAATTAATAAAATCCAATTGGTGATTTTACTATATTACCCCTAATTAGTTATTATAAGTCATTTAGGTATTAAAAAAATTAATAATATTTAATTAAAAAAGGTAAAATAAATATTTATGACATGTCTGCTTTAGTTACTTCAAACCTAATTTTACTATATCGTCCCTGATTAATTATTATAAGTTATTAAGGTATTAAAAAATTAATAATATTTAATTAAAAAGGTAAAATAGACATTTATGATATATCTGCTTCAATTACTTCAACCATGGTTTTACTAAATATCACTGCTAATTAATTATTGTAAATCATTTAAGTATTAAAAAATTAATAATATTTAATAAAAAAGGTAAGATAGGTATAAAAATGATAAATTAACTCTTGATGTTTAAAATTAACTTGACGTCTTATATGAGGTTCACTTAATTTTTTTTTACGAGCATCTTTTATAGTAATTTAGCTAAGTCACTCTAATTATTTGTTGTAAGTCATTTAAGACATTTATGTTTCGCTGCTTCAATCGTGATTTTACTATATCGCCCCTAATTAATTATTATGATCATCTAAGCATTGTACCACTTTTCTTTTCTATTATATAGAAGAGGTGGTTTCGACCACCTCTCATGCAATTACCAAAAAACCCCTCCACTCCCACTTAATTACATACCATACCTCAATATATAATAATTTCATTGTTTCATCATAATGGTTTAAATATTTAATATATTCTATTAATTTATATTAATTAATTATAACTACATATTGAAAGTAAAATTTTTTATTTATTTAATTAGCTATAATGTTCAAAACTAATTTGTTACCACGAATCACAATAATTAATAACTTAAAATATTTAAAAGACATATAGAAATTTTATTGAGTCTCATTATTTTAGCAATGCCACATAAATTGAGATAAAAGAAAAAGTATTGCAAACCATAATAATTAACAACTTAAAATATTTAAAAGATATATAAAAATTTTAGTTGATTCTAAAAATTGTATCGAAGCCACATAAATTCGGACACAAGGAGTAAATATATTATTTGATAATTACGTAAAAATTA
Organism: Capsicum annuum; assembly: GCF_002878395.1. NCBI lineage: Eukaryota > Viridiplantae > Streptophyta > Magnoliopsida > Solanales > Solanaceae > Capsicum > Capsicum annuum. The sequence goes on along the minus strand of NC_061114.1, from coordinate 221,349,984 downwards.
TTATAAATCACAATAATTTACAAGTTAAAATACTATTTTAAAAATAGATAAAAGTTCTGTTCAACTCTCAAAATTTTATCGGTGAACCATAAATCTTGACAAAATAAAAAATTATCTTAATTAATTGCAACTATATATTTAAAGTAAATTAATTTTATTATTTTAATTGACTTTTATATTGAAAATTAATCTTTTTATTTATTTATTTATTTTAGTAAATTTAAATTTTAAAATTATTTTTTTCTTATATAGAAATACTAATATTTAAACTTAACTTTAAATTTTTAAAGTAAAAAATTAATAAATTTAATTTTAAAAAATAAATTTCTAATGAATATTTTCTTAGAATTTGTGTTGGATCAATATGTATCTAGTTAAAAAGAAATCAGGAAAAATATATATTAAAATTTTATTATTATGAAAGATAAATATAATGCACTATCCAATAATGTTTAATAATATCATAGTTTGCATATGCAAATATAGCGTTCCGTATTTAATTAATATACTATTTCGGTGAATTATCGATGATTACTATTGGATATGATAAAATTATATTAATTTTTATAGTAATAACATAATCAATCGCTCTTAATTAATTATTATGAGTCATCTAGGTATTAAGAAAATAAATAATATTTAATGAAAAATAAAATAGACATAAAATACAAAATTAACTTTTAATGTTTTAATTATATTTTCGTCTTTCGAACGATGATTTTACTATATCACTCCTTATTATAAGTCATTTATGTATTCGAAAAATAAGAATAACAAAATGATATGTCAACGTAAAATATTTTATTGACTATCAAAATTATATTAGTGTCATATAAATTGGGACGGGATAGAAGAAGATATAAAAAAACATATATTATTTGAAAATTAAATAAAAAGTACTGTAATTAATAATTTTTTTTTAAAAAAAAATTGACTAATTTCTGCTGCTTCAATCGTGATTTTAATGTGTCGCCCGCAATTAATTATTATAAGTCACTTATGTATTGAAAAATTAATAATATTGAATCCATTATTTTACTATATATATATATATATATATTTTAAAAAAAAATAAAAAATTACTACATATACTCAAAGGACAAAAGAGTAAAAACACATAAGAGATAAATGTTGAGAAATCAAGAAGCACCAAATGGATTATTGACATCTGTAACATTCAACACATTTCTAAATGTTTCCAAATTCTTCTTGAATCAACATAATAAAAATAATAAATAATAAAAATTATATTTTACTATATCACCCTTAATTAATTATTATGGTCATTTAAGCATTGTGCCACATAAGTTGAAATAGAAAAAATATTATAAATTACAATGATAAAAAATTTAAATTATTTAAAAAAATATAATTGGCTATCGTCGACATAAAAACTCTGGACAAGGAGAGTAGCATATATTATTCAAAAATTACATAAAAAGTATTATAAATTACAATAATTAACAACTTAAAAAATTTAAAAGATATAAAATATTTGGTCAACTCTTAAAATTATATTAGTGTCATTAAAATTGGAATATAAGAAAAATGTTACAAATCACAATAATTAAAAACTTAAATTATTTTTAAAATATAATTGACTATCAATGCCACAAAAATTTGGACAAGAAAAGTAACGTATATTAATTTAAAAATTACATAAAAAATATTATAAATTAAATAGTTAACAACTTAAATTATCTAAATACATATTAAAATAGCATATGTTGAACTCATGCTAGATTCCGGATGAATCCTAAAAAACATATGCAATCCTTTTATTAAAATTTTTATTTAAATATATCAAAATTGAAAAGATAAATAAATATCTTAATGTTGAGCCCATACTGACACGGGTCATGATCCTCTAGTACACTATATATATCCATCTATATACATTTTAAATACATTAAACAATATATATACACTATATATACAGTATACTACATTAGAATCTAAAAAATATATACACATATACACAATTACACATATAATCGTGTATATGACTATACGTTAGTTAAATATATATACTACTTTAAATAAAACATATACTACAAGATATATACTACAATATAATGATATATATAATAATTTATAAAACATATACACAAGTATACATTAAATATATACTACTTTAGAGTCTATAGAAAATATATACACATATACAAATATACACGTACCATTCAATATATGTACTACTTTAAATAAAAGATATACTACAATATATACACACACTAAATATATAGTTATATACTAATTTATAAAACATATACACATTTATACGTTAAATATATACGTCTATTGAAGATATACACATATATACGTACCATTCAATATATACATACTACTTTAAATAATTTATACTACAGTATATATACTACAATATATACACACACTAAGTATATAGTTATATACTAATTTATAAAATATATACACATGTATACGTTAAATATATACTACTTTAGAAAATACACACACATATATACGTACCATACAATATATACGTACTACTTTAAATAAAATATACTAAAATATATATACTATAATACATATACACACTAAATATATAGTTATATACTAATTTATAAAACATATACACATGAATACGTTAAATATATACTACTTTAGAAAATATATACACATATATACGTACCATTCAATATATCTACTGCTTTAAATAAAACATATACTATAATATATATATAGTCATATACTAATTTATAAAACATATACATATGTATACGTTAAATATATACTACTTTAAAAATTATATACACATATATACGTACCATTCAATATATGTACTTCTTTAAATAAAACATATACTACAATATGTATATACTACAATATATACACACATAATATATATAGTTATATATTAATTTATAAAACATATACACATTATACGTTAAATATATACTACTTTAGAAAATTTACTCATATATACGTACCATTCAATATATACGTACTACTTTAAATAAAATATACTACAATATATATACTACAATATAGTCACACACACTATATATAGTTATACTAATTTATAAAACGTATACACATATATACGTTAAATATATACGTCTATTGAAGATATATACACATATATACGTACCATTCAATATATATGTACTACTTTAAATCAAATATATACTAATATATATATATATACTACAATATATACACACACTATATATAGTTATATACTAATTTATATACACTAATTTATATATTGTGGTTTAATATTAGCCTTTTTAATTTTTTTTCTTAAAAAGGAAAATTGATTTATATTTATTCTGAGTGCATTTTTGTTGTCGTTCTCATATTCTACATGGCCACATGAATATGCCACTTTATAAGTATATTTATTGTTTGATTTAGAGATAAAAATTTATAGTATTTTTCAAGAAGATACTTTGTTTAATTAAACAACCCTGTAGTCTCTTTATTAATAAAAATGATTCATATATAAAATAAGTCTTAAAATTATATTCATTTTGTTGCTATATTATAGATACAAATTTAATATTTTCTGTTACCTTAGTATATTTTTATATTTATATATATACTTTATGTCCAGAAATATGAGATCAGATGAACATGTAGCAGAAAGACTACATCTATCCTGATAACAATATCACACTATTTTTTTTTTCACATCAAGAAAGTTTACATTAAAAAAAAAATTAAAAATATTGTCCTCTACTTTTCATGATAATATTAAATTTTATTAAATATATATTTAATTTTAGGTGAAATTACTTATTTTCTCTTATTTTTTTGTTTTCATAATATATACATATAATTAATATAATTTCATACATAATTATATAATTGGGAGAACTGATTTTGTACATCACTCACAATTCTCTTATTTTGTTAGTTTTACGAATTTTTATAAGAAATTTTCATTTTAAAATATTATTATTTTTGCACATGATAGATGTAAAAAAGAAATTGTATTTCTTCATATTTCTTTTCAAATACATTTAATATATTTGGTAAGTTAGAATATGATTTTCTTCATCAATTAAGAATAAGGAATAAAATGTAAATTAAAAAGCAATAAAATAAGAAAAGTAATAAGGAGTAATACTCCTAATTAATATAACACAAATCCTCGCCACAATAATACGTTTCCTTTCTTATTTTTCCTCTTTCCTTATTTTTTTGTTTTAAATCATTTTTATCCCCTCCTTTCTTGTAAAAATGATTCACCACCTTTCTTAATATCACAATAATTTTTTTTCACATCAATAAAATTTTCATAAAAGAAAATTAAAAAATGTTGTCCTCTACTTTTTATCATTATATTAAATTTTATTAAATATAAATTTAATTTTAGGTGAAATTACTTATTTTTTCTTATCTTTCTGTTTTCATAATATATACATATAATTAATATAAATTCATACATGGTTATATTAATTGGGAGAACTAAATTTGTACGCTACTCACAATTCTTTATTTTAAATTTTACAAATTTTTTTATATGAGATCTTCATTTCTATACATAATACGTCTATAGAAGGTATATACACATATATATATATATATGTACCATTCAATATATATGTACTACTTTAAATAAAACATATACTACAATATATACACACACTCTATATATAGTTATATACTAATTTATAAAACATATACACATGTATACGTTAAATATATACTACTTTAAAAAATATACACACATATATATGTATCATTCAATATATACGTACTACTTTAAATAAAATATACTACAATATATATACTACAATACACACACACACACTATATAGTTATATACTAATTTATAAAACATATACACATGTATACATTAAATATATACGTCTATAGAAGATATATACACATATATACGTACCATTCAATATATATGTACTACTTTAAATAAAACATAGACTACAATATATATACTTCAATATACACACACACACTATATATAATTATATACTAATTTATAAAACATATACACATGTATACGTTAAATATTTACTACTTTAGAAAATATATACACATATATACGTACCATTCAATATATGTACTTCTTTAAATAAAACATATACTACAATACACACACACACTAAATATATAGTTATATAATAATTTATAAAATATATACACATGTATACGTTAAATATATGTATTACTTTAGAAAATATACACACATATATACGTACCATTCAATATATACGTACTACTTTAAATAAAATATACTACAATATCTATACTACAATATATACATACACTATATATATAGTTATATACTAATTTATATAATATATAAATTAAAAAATCCATTTTCTTTAAAACTTAACTGGGCCGGGTTGATTAACCTACTGACCTAAATTGGTTTTGGTCTAGACCGGGTTAATCGGGCCCAAAAAAAATTAATCTAGCCCGGAACCCAGTACCCTATAACCCGTGGGCTGATCGGACTAGATCAAACAGGGTCGGGTTTGCTTAGTGGGTCGGGCTGGGTTAACCCTGCCCGTTTGACAGGGTGGGTGTTGTTCGAGTGTTGGTTAGTTTGGAATCACCGTATATATGTATAAAAATTAAAAAATATTTTTAGAACTATATTATAAAAATTGGTTTAACTAAAACTACGAATCAGCTGAACCCTATAACCGAAAATCAAATCGAAATATTAAAATTATAAAAAATAAATTGAAACCAAAGCGAAAAATTAAAATCGAAAAATTGAATTAATTTTATTCAATTTTTTTTTTTAATTTCTTGATATTTATGCTCATTCCTAATGGCCATAACGAAATGGCAGACACATAATGAATCTCCGAAACCGATGGACCATGCACTTAGAACTTAGTTAAGGGGTTTGGGTGAATGGTCTTCTTGAACTTAGTTAGAATTGTCAACTTTTAGATTTTTAGAAATAAAGTTTTACATTGATAGTTGAAAAGGAGAAAAAAATAATAATCTCAATATAATGTAGTCATATCTATATCTATAATCTATATCTATAATTATAATTTATATTTATATCTATATCTATATCTATAATCTATATCTATAATATATTAAAAGTGTGAAGTTACTTAGAAAAGTGATTTGAACTTTTTGTCCTTCATTAAAAGACTCTGTAATAGACAAAATCATCTTTTCATATTTTTACTTCAATTTATAATATTAAATATTGACTATAATAAATATATACACAAAATTAAATGGAGAAGATTTTTTACTTTTAGTTGAATTTCTAAATTTATGACAATGTTTTATTAAAGAAAATTCAACTTTAAAGAAATTATTATATAAAAAAAATTCTATATAAGGTAAAGTTCATTTCTTTTAGAAAAATTGGTGAATTTTTTGACCTAAAATAGATTTTCTTTCAAAAACTTAAATCGGCGTGACTTTGTTTCAATTAAAAAGGGTAGTGGACTTTTTTCAAGATTTTTTTTTTTTTTTTTAGGTTAGGAATATTATTTCTTGTTATAATATTTTGATTTAGGACTTTTTATATTTCTTTCTTTTTCTCAATCTTAGAAGTCCTTTTTTAGGTAATAAAACTTTGTGACCGTAATTTTGTTATTGGGTAACTTTATATTACATTTTAATTTTATTGATCATAAATAACAAGTCATCCTTTTATAGTTGTAGATAGTTTTGTTATTGTATCTCTAATATAACACATTGATTTAATTTTTAGGTTTTGAATTTTGTTTTCTATTACGTTGTTTTATTGATCAAGAATAACGAAACATCTTTTCATGTTTGTATATATGTAACTTTCATTATTGATTCTACAACATGACTTTGTTGTTTCTAGATTTTAAATTTTCTTTTCTATTACGTTGGGTTTATTGATCAGGATTAACAAGTTTTCATTATTGAATAACTTTGTTGTTTCTTCTCAAATAATAAGTTTATAATTTTTTTTTATGTAAATGTTAGGTTTAATTGTATTGTTCTAATATCTTTATTATCATATTACTTTTGTAGTTTACAGGTAATAGATAAATGCCGGTCTGATTTGGAATTTTTTTTAGATAAAGGTACGTTTAATTGTATTGTTTTGATATCTCTATTATCGTATTATGTTGTTGTAGTTGACAGGTAGTAAATGAATGCCGATCGACTTTGTGGAATTTTTTTTGCAAAGGTTAGGTTTAATTGCATGGGTTTAATATCTCTATCATCGTATTATTTTGTTGTAAGTTATAGGTGGTAGATAAATTTCAATTCGCTTTGAGAATTTTTTTTTTTGTAAATGTTAGGTTTAATTAAATAAATTCTCCATCTTTACATGTTTAAAAGATGAATTTAATTATTGTATTCTTCTTTATTATTTAAATAAATATCCTATTTAGTGTAACGCTTGAACTCATTAAAATGAGGTATACGTGCGAGACGTGTATTCCTAAACTAGTATTCTTAGTGGGGTAAGGTTTTGGAGAAAATCTTGCAATATTTAACCTAAAATCAGCGTCGGTTCAATGATAGTTTAGCACACCTCCCCCACCCCCACCCCAACCCCAAACCAATATTTAAGGCCTAATTTTTAATCAATCCTGAATTAATTCTATGGTAAATTCCTTTAAAACTTGAATTTTTATGGTAAAAAAGTACAAATTTTTCATTTACAAAAAGAAAAAAATAATTTAGCCAATGTAATTGAAGGTGACATATGGTTAATTTACATTTTGTGAATGATAATAATGCAAACATGCTCATCCACTTTTTCATGTGATTATTCTCCGTACTTTGCAACATCTATTAGAGAATGTGAGTATTAATTATAATCAAGTTTACTATCACAATTTTGCTCACAAATGAGATTTAAGCACCTTTCCTTAATTGCAAAGCAATTTAAAAGATGCAAACTCCAACATTGAAGTTGACTAGCCCATTCCCCCAGCTTTACTATTTTCCATTTCTAGACACCTCTAACTCCTCTAGTCAACAAATCACAATGATATTTCAACCTCACATTTAAGTCCTTCACACCAACAAACTCTTTGTACACAACTTCAAGACATGTGGAAGCCAATTTCATGGCTAATTTCACAATTTCTTCTTCATAAATTGCTACTCCTTTGAAAGTCTTTTCATAGATTGCTAAATGACCAATTGCTCTAATAGCCACTCTTTGTTCAACCCAGGTCATTTGTCCCTTCAAAAGCTCCAACAACGGGACTAAAACACCACAATCCAATGCTTTCATAGCAAACTCAACATTGTTCATTGTATAAGAACCAATAATATGAGCTGCATAGTAAGGAATATAAATGTTTTGATTTTTTTGAAGCCAGGATTTGTTATTGATACCTTTGTTAATTAGACTTGCCATGCATTCAAAAATGCCTAAAGATGGAAGCTCTTTGTCATTTGGTTGTGACATTGCCATGGTCCAAAGTCCACTTAACACTAGCACAAGTTCTTGATCTTCATCAACCAAAGGCATTTTCTTAAAGTAGTTCTTGATTCCATTGCTTCTAATTGATGGGTTTGGTTCCTTCATTATGCAAAAGAAACATCCTAAAGGGTTATTATAGTAACATTTCTCATCCACACTAGGAATGGTGGTAATTGGAACTTTTTTTTTTTTTTTTTTGAGAGAATTCATGGAAGAAGCAAGAAGAGAAATTTCAGTAATACTTTAGGGTTTTTATTGTGCCTTTGTGTAAAGGTTCAAGGTTTTACGTATAGAAATTTGCAAGTTATTACAAAGGATATAATTAGGAAGCTAGAAGGAAATTGGCCAAAGTAGTGGTCATTTGGAAGTGGAAATATACATGAGAAGATTTTATATTTATCTAGTACTTATTTGAATTTGTTTGTCTTGATTTCGATTACTGGAGCCTAATTAACTACTAATATTTATGTGAATTCAAATATAGAATCTTCAATATTTTTTTCAAAAAAATACATTTTACATATTTAGAAACTACATAAAAATATTATTAAGTCACAATAGCTAACAATTAAAATATTGAGAACGTATTTCAAAAAATGATGGTAAAAAAGATATCATTTGATTTTCCAGATAATATAACTAAAACAAATTAAAACTAATGTAGTATATACTGACAGTTTCAAAAACAAAATTCACTGTCAAATCACGAGAAAGAAAACTATAAGCAACTGATCACAGAATGTGAAACCAGTAATTAACCTCGAAATTAAGGGTAATATGTGTTATAATTGATTAAAATAAAACAAAAATGTAAAAGTTCTTTAGCATTCAAGAGTATGACTTAGTGATTAATGAATTGATCAAAAACCATGAGATATCGAATTCAAATCTCAATGTAACTAACAATATTATGTTATTTTTTCCCCATCTGTTCAAGCCTTCATGAACGAAGGAGTTACTAAATATTAAATTCTTTACGTATCCGCATGTATTTGGCATTGTGTAAATATTTTGCACCTTAATGCATAGAACTTAAACTTTCATTTTTTAACCATGAAAACATTTTTTTTTAGAAAACATTAAATCTTTCCTACATATTTTATATATTTTAAATCTTCTTTAGAAAACATTTTTTTAACCGAATGTCAAACATGAATCTCTCTATCTCATGAAGATAGAAATCAAATACGCGTACATCATATTTTTTCCGATTAAACTTATGAAATTACACTTAATATATTCGTTAATCTTCACTGAGCATAAGGATTATATTCATGTGTAGTAGAGAATTATTATTGAATTCGCAATTATAAACTAGTGAACACAAGTCCTTATTTTCCATTTGAAGTGCAACGTGCTGCCGTTAGCAAAGGTGGATCGTACCCAATTTTCAATAGTTTACGTAAAATAATTTATTTCATAAATAACACTGTGAATGTACTATGTCTTTGTTAACCTTTCTACTGTTAGGTGTATTGGGTAAAAGAGTTATAGTATTTTGTCTTACTTGTGAAAAAGCTATGAGGATAAGTGAAAAGGATGAAACTTGAAAGTGAATCTTCTAAATTCATATAAAATATAAAGCATGAAAACAGTAATCTGCATAATTGTTGTGGCAGGAAAAGGATTTCTAATTATTTGAATCTTACCATATGTACAACTTGGTTTTTTACACTATGAATTTATACTATGACTAGATGGGCGAGGCCTGTGCCATTGTATTTTAATAGTAATGTAATGACATTGATTTTCTACCACGTATCTCCACTCATAAGCAATGTGTTCTGAAAATTCTTTGGCAGACGTAGGTGTGAAGACAACCTGTCGTTGATTGTGATGAACCATATCAGCTACAGTAGACCATTCTCCACCACATTTAAGCATCTAAGAAACGGGAAACAGAAGTTTTTTAGCCCAGCCACATCAAATACTTTATTTAGGTGATTTGGTGATCTAACGTAGTCCTCAATTACAATTGTAACAATTTACGAAGGGTTTGCTTGAAAAAATACTCCTATCCCCCTCAAGATATTGATTGCAAGTTAGTGAGAGGCTTAGAAGGCCTCATACGTCAAAATTGTGAACATTTGCAACCCTGTAAGCATGTCAAAAGTGTTTTGTGATCTCAAATTTCTGAGTGATTTGAAGAAGAGTATTGCAGGCTCAAACATGAAAATACCATCAAATAAAAACACATCTTGAGAAAACATTAAAGAAAGTGTGAAAAATTGTCTAACCTTGAAAGGTTCATTATCTGCTCTGAAATTGATACCTATAACAAATTTGAGCCAAATAGAAAACCCCCTGAAATTGAAACAGTTAAAGTGAGCAAGAAAGTTTGTTATCATTCTTTTTGCAAATAAAAGAATAATTTTGATGAATACTTAAAATTCCATTCAGCACAAGCATAGGGTCCAAGATTACCTCTTCAAAGAAACGTCAGCTTGTCCAGTAAGTACGTATCTTCCACCCTTCACAAATTTAGTGGCTGAATTAAAGCAATTATTTTAGTGAAAAAAAAATATTGAACCGGGCTCTTCCCGTTCCTCAAATCTGCATACAGGTAACGCCAGAATTTCCAATTTATTAAAGCTATGAAGAAGTAATTTAAAATATAAATTTCGAACTTGAAATTAAAATATATTTTTTCCAGTGTTGCCATGCTCCCACACTGATAACAGAATGCCATCATGTATAGTTGATAGTTTGTTTCAATTTAGAGACAAAATAAGAAGAAATAAACCAATCAGAACAGAAATACAAAAGACTTATATGATACCCATAATTTAGAATGTGAGTTGCACAGTGCTGGCTGCCGCAAAATCTATAAGATGACCCGATCCTTTTGAACTATTATAAGCTAATGTGTTATAATTTGTATGATCGAATTTTTCTGAAGTATCACCTCTTTGGTAACCAAAAAAAAATCTAGATAAAGTCTACATATCTGACAAAAAGCAGAAGCATATTTTATAGTAGTAAAAAACCGTGGAATACATAAAAGAATGTGCCGATAAGTTCCTTTCACAAATACAAAAAAGTGGAAGAGCGAGAAAGATCTTCTTATCACTGTTTCAGTTACCAGAATGTATAGATTAATAGGTGTTTCATTTTGCAAAATGACATCCTCTCTTATAGGGAAATACTCCACCTTCCCATTGCATCTTCTCTAATGAGGAGAAGGTACGTATGATCAACAACAAAGTCTAATTTTTCTTCCCCCATCAATGCTCTTAGTATTACAACACTAGCAGCTGCAGCAACATCTTCTGTTCCCTCTTTATTTACCTCAATAAAGAACTTGTGAAGGATGTTAGAAACATAAAGGTTACTGCCAACAGGGAAGCTTAATAAGAATAATATTTGGAAAAGAAAATGAAATAGATTTGATTCTTTTCTACACTTATATGAATGGAAAAATAGAAAAACTATTCAATTACAAGTTACAAGCTTTGATCCTTCCTCTAATTTTCCTTTCCCTACTTTCCAAAGAAACCTATAAGTACTTAGAAATTGGACAAATTCTTTTGCAGAAATAGGAAAAGAGAGGGAAGATAAAAGTAATAACCTAACCATTTTATTTGATTACTTTCATGAGCATTTGTTGCAAATATGAGATACCAATACAATGAGCCTCAAAGGTTGATATGCACTAATTTAATTTTAAGAAGAAAAGGTGGTTATAGATTGATAGCATGAATTATTAATAAAATTAGAATTTGACATGGCAAGCTGAATCCTCAAAGGTAGATATCAATCTCTTAATAAAATTCGGTATTCATTTCAATTTGATATTCAAACTATAGTTAGCATTACAACACCAAGCGATGAGGACATCTAAAGATAATATGCTAATCATTTGGGAAGGAATATCCCCTCAATCACATGTAGATGAAATATAAAGCTAAACATTCAGAATGAGATCCCTGATGTAGACACGTAATTTTGTCCCTTCCCGATAGCATTTTTTACCCATTTTTACCTTATCCTACCGTATATTCTCACCCATGTAATTACATCCCACAAAAAATATAAAAACAACTCTCAACAAAATCTCTAACAAACTTTTATTCTTTTTAACATCCTAACAACCCTTTCAATTAAAATAAGACACCTAACCCTTATCCCTCCAATTAAAAAACAACACCTCACCACCACCCCCTCTCATGTGACCCCCACCCTCTCTTTTTCTTGTTCACAAATCAAAAAGGGGAAAAAAATACAAGCCATAGATAGAATTCACATAGGCATACTCTCGATTCCATTTTTTTTAAGAGAATTCACTGGAAACACTATGTAAGAACCTTCACACTACACCCATGAGATAATGGTTTTTTCCATGGAATAAGGAAGAGATCACCAGAATTCGCACAGCCTACCGGAGAAAAATAGGGTACACACACTAGACATAATTTTTTTTCCTTCTTAAAAAAATAGTCAGTAAATACACTCCTCCATCGACGCACAAAAAATGGGGTAGATCGAGAGAGAGGGAGAGTAGAAGAGAGGGAGGGAGTAGATCAATAGAGAGAGACGAAAAAGGGTCGAATAGCGAGCTAAGATAGGTGTCGGCGAGAGCAGATCTCATCGCGAAGGAGGTATTCTCCAGCGATTTTTTGCTTGAAGTCCATCGGAATCGCCCCCTAGAAACGTTAAAAGTCCTGGTTCGGCTACTGTTCCGATGAAACTCGTCGGAAAAATAGTACCAACAGCTTCATCCCGACCCAAAGTCGCGCTCAAGGGTCTGCCCTTTTCCAGATTTCAGTTGAATCCTACTGGAAAAAGTTGGTTTTGGCCACCAAAAATCATGTAAATCGACCAATCATGGCTGACTCCGGCAAAGTCTCGCCGGAAAAGGGTCATACATTTTTTGGGTTTATTTTTGAAGCTTCAGGTGTTCCTCTGTTCTTTTTTGGATTTCTTCATTCGAATTGGATTTTGGATTTTTTTTCTTTGGGTCTGATTTGTAACCGATCGGGGGAGTCGAGGTTCTGATCTTCAAGGTTCTCGGGAAGGCTCTTATCCTCTATTAAGTCAATCGAAAGCTCTTGAGGTCCAATTCTACCTTTTCTTCTTCTTCTTCTTCTTCTAATAATTTTTATGTGATTATGAATGATTTGTGTGGTTGGTATATTTGAATCCCTGTTTGTTGTTTGTTTGATGTTGGATTTGGAGTTGAAAACTTGATTGATGAGTGGCGTATTGAATTAGTTTAATCATGTTGAGAATTGAAAACGTATAAAAATGAGCGTGATTAGTTGGTGTTGATCAATTGGTGTTTGTTTGATGCAAAATAGGCATCGTATTTGCTAAATTTGAATAATATCATATTTTAGATCGAAACTAGTAGGCAAATGATGGGTTCGGATAGGCAAGGTTAGAACCTGTGGATTGTGGAATGATTTGAATATGTGTCGAATGGTCTTGTTTACCGCATTTTGATAAAATGTATTCATTTGGCCGGGGAATTCCTCGAGTGATTTATATTGATTTATCCGGGGAATGCCCCGAAGTATCTTGTACTTGGAGGACGTTCGTGATGAAGGCCCGAGACATCAGGTGAAGCATTGGAGTTTAGTATAGGACTAGTTTAGGATATGATTTATATTTTTTTGCATTTTTATATTTTGGACTGTATAATTGGACTGAACACTAAATTTTGGATTGTTTTGTTTTGTTTTTCTTGATTGGTTGTTTTGCATGCTTTGTGTGGTTTATACATTCTTAGTGTTTAAATTAGCCGATATGCTCCGCTATGCGACCGTGATCGAACCACGGGATCGAGGGGTGCCTAACACCTTCTCCTCGGTCAACAGAATTCCTTAGCTAGAATCTCTATTTGCAGATCAGTTTTAGAGTCAAAATCGTTTTGAAAAGGATTTTCCAAAGGTGACTTGTCACACCAGATTATGTCAAGTGTCGACTCTGAGTTTTGAATATAAAAGGTCCTTTTTCGAAACAAATTTTCATCTTTTGTCACTTTAATAATAAAACCCTTTCAAACCTTAAAATGAATCTTTTTGGAGTACGAAAAAGGGGTGTGACAGCTCTGGCGACTCTACTGGGGCAATGTAAAAACAATCCTTCTTCGAAACAAATCGTTTTCTTTTGTCACTTAATAATAAAAACCCTTTCAAACCCAAAACGAATCTTTTGGATGTTGAAAAAGGGGTGTGACAGCTCTGGCGACTCTATTGGGGATGACTGTTCAGAATTCAAGCTTATTTTGGAGTCGTATCGACTTTGTTTGGCACTATAGGTGTATAAATATTTTTTTATGTTGTTTTGTGTTATTGTTTTATCATTATGGAATGTTTTCGTGCTCTTTGTCTACAATATTTATCCTATGTGTTACCGCTTTTATATCTGGTATCATGTGTCTACCCCCCGGCCTTCTTTCTACCACAAGTCCGTAGTACACGTGTTGTACACGACCTCTAGTTGAGTCACCCTTATTTTAGGGGGGGAGCCGTCGGTGTTATAGAGTAGGTGGAAAGATGTCACAGCCACTATAGACCATACGCTCCCCCGAACAACCTTGTTAGTGAACCCCAATATAGGTCAGTTTTTAGGTCATGCTTATGTGCATCATATTGAGACCTAGTGGGGTCCACTTGGTCCTTTATAGGAGACTCACCTCTAAAGCATCCCTAAGTGCTAAATGTTACATCTTTGAGGATAACATGGTCATTTGGATTGTTTTTGAAGTTTTCGAATTGTAAATGCATGCTAAACGAGACAAAGGAAAATCTTTTTGATATTTTTGAGAAAATGAGTGCGAAAGGTAAAAAAAAAAGTCCTTTTGAATTTTGGAATTGTGAAAAATAAAAGCCATAAAAAACTCTAAAAACTACGAAACTCTTTTTTTTTTTGTTCTTGTTTTTTTTTTTTCTCTATTTTTTCATTTTAATTTTTATTTTTTGGCCTTCGTTTTAGTCTTAGCCTGGGTTTTCCTTCTCGTAATCTAGTATTGTCAATTAATTCTTGCCAAGTAGGATGATTTCATTCGGCGGTACTGTTCGGTGAATTTGAGTTATATGTCGGTCTGTCCTCTATGTCACACGGTATTTTTTCTAAGATAAAATCCCAAGGTTTGGGAATTCCTTGTCTTGTTTTGAATTTTTGAGTTGTAAGTTTGGCTTGTTATTACCGGATGAAGCCTACAGGGTCTAGAGTCATGATGGTTTCCAAAGTGCCTAAAAAGTTAATAAAGTGGTGGAGCACGTTCAACTACACTGACCAGCGAGAGCTATTTAAGATATTAGGTGATCTTACAGAACTTCTGCATGTCCCACCCCGTCCAGACCTAATAGATGCTGTGCTGACCTTTTGGGATCCTAGTAATTTGGTATTTAGGTTCGGAAAGTGTGAAATGACGCCTACGTTGGCGGAATTATCTGGTCTGCTTCATTTGCCTTATATTGACAAAAGCGTGATCCGAGCTCGGAATCACTCGGGCAATAGGTTTCTACAAAGGTGTGGTTTGAAGAGTAATAACAGACATTTGGGTTGTCTGAATCAATCATGGATTTCTTTAGACTTTCTATTCCCTAGATTTGGGTCCTCGGAAGGTTTTGATTGCTTTTGGGATGAATTTCATATGACTAAGGAGAAGTGGGAGAGAAAGCATCTTGAAGTCTTCACCCTCGCTTTGTTAGGTATTTTAGTATTTCCACTAGAAGAAAGACGTATTAATACCCATTTGCAATCTGTGGTGATGGCTCTATTTCATAAGGATCAAAATGACAAGGGCACTATTCAAAAGGGGAAGGTCGTTGATCAAAAGGGCAGGTTCACTCTCATACCCATGATCTTAATAGAAATATATAAGGCTTTAACCGAAGTGAAGGGGGGATGAGATTTTTTTAGGGCAGTAACCTAATATTGCAGTTATGGATCATTGAGCATATGCATGGCCCTTCTTTAGTTATACTAGACGTGGTTGATCGTTGTATTCCTAATTGAGTGAAAGCCATGGACTTCAGGTTGCATTTGGATAAATTCTCGCTACCACTGGAAGTCGATGCTTGGATTGAATTTCTTGAGTCAAGAACTGGGGATAACATTTTGTGGACTTATCTGTGGCTTCAACCAAAGATAATCTTGTTTGGTTGTCAGATGTAGATACTTTTAGTTATGTTAGGGCTCAATTGCAATAGACCATATAGTCCTTCTAGGGTAATGCGCCAGTTGGGTAGGCTGCAGGACGTGCCACCAATAGTGGATCTTCTGAAGGATGTTGAGTACTTCAAGGACCAATCCTTAGGTGAGAGCAAGTACGAGCATCTTTGGAAGCATGCAACAAAGCTAGGTATGGACACACTCAAAGAAAGTTTGGATAATCCAGGGTACACTCAGGGATATGGGGTCTGGCTTCAATCTATCCCTCGGGGTATCAGTCAACCCTTACCAGCGCAGCTTAGAGGGAGAATACAGGAAGAATGCGTAGTTGACGACCATCAGGATGAAAGTGCGGGGTCCAAAGTGGAGACACTGAGAGTTCAGTTAGCAGAGTTGTTCAAGATTGTAGAAAGGTGTCAGAACAATCTTTCTAATTGCACTCCTCATGAGGCAAGAATACGGGTCCGAAGCTTCTTCTCCAATATCAGGGTGTCTTTGTAGGACATGCTACAAAGTTTGAATGGGAGAAAGAGAACTTCACAGGCAGGTCCATCTCAGCCAGGGTCATTACGCAGAGCACCAGTCTGAAAGAGAATTTCTTATCTTTATTCAATTTGAGACTTTTATGTTTTTGTCATTGTAGGGTGGCGTCTGTTTTAAGTCGGAGTCAAGTTGTTTTTGGTATTAGGGTCTTTATCAGTAATTTCACATATGTCGTCTTAGGGGTCTAGAATGTTATTTTCTATTTGTTGTTTAGTTTTTAAAGCGGTCCTAAATTCGTAGCATGTTTTGTTTCTTTATTTCATCAAAATGTTATGAGGTTACGTCTTTCTTTTGTTTTTTTTTTTCGTTTTCGCGAAAAAAAAAGAAAAAGAAAAAAGAAAAAGAAAAAAACTTCTATTATGTGATGTTTATGCATACGCTTTCCGAACTACGCAAGATCTGATTCATGTATAACATGATACGTAGGCAACTTATTTTTAGGTTCGATCTAATCATTTTGTTTCATTGTTTTTCATTATTTTTCCTCTTTTAAAGAAAAAACAAAAGCCATAAAGAATGATAAAATGAAGGTAGATAGCGAGAGAAGAAAAGAAAGAAAGGATGATGAGACAATAAACGGAAAGAACAGAGACTGATACAAAAAAAAGAGGGAAAGGAGGGCGAAATAAAAGGTGTGTTTGGAGGAAAGAAGCAAATAAGTGTAGATAAAAATTGGGATGATGTTAAAATGACCTTGCTACCTCAAAAGTTGGTAGAAATGAACATGAATTTAGGACAATTTTACCAATGTGATTTCCATGCTTGTTGTGTGCCC
>NC_061114.1:221277012-221329159 GCF_002878395.1 Capsicum annuum | reverse complement strand
ACACCTTAATAGCTAGCTTTTGGGGTGCGATTCTCCTAAGGTTGTAATAATATTAGGCTAAATTTGAACTTCTTACCCAAAGTATTTTTACAGGTGACATCCATTTCAGTCCACACTGAAGTTCTGTTCAAGTCAATGACAAATACTAGCTACAATTTGCTAACACCATGTAAGAATTACTGTAAAGTATAACGCATGATAAAATATAATTTGTATAATACAATAAGAGAAATGAAGTCTTGGCATAATTAATAAAATTGTTATCATATCATCAAAAGATCAAGGGTTTGAGCTGTAAAAATATTCTAGCTCTTACAGAAACGTAAGAAAAGAATGGGTACAATACAACCTAGCGGTCCAGCTCTTTTCAAAAACCTACTCATAATGAAAGGTCACATGATCATGTGAACAGGTGAATGTTGAATACTCTTTTATCTAGTTTTGGATCTAAATGTAAGGGAGTTAAATGGTATTTCAGAATTAGGTAGAATAATAATTCATGAGATTTATTTTCTCATTCTTGTCAAAAAACATTTACTTCATGCAACTATATCAAACAATATATACGTGAAGACATGCAGCGACAAGGAATCTTTCTATCATAGTATAAATTCATAGTATAAAAAACCAAGTTGTACATATGGCAAGATTCAAATAATTAGAAACTCTGTTCCTGCCACAACAATTATGCAAATTACTGGTTTCTTGCTTTATATTTTATACGAATTTAGAAGATTCACTTTCAAGTTTCAACCTTTTCACTTATCCCCATATAGTCTTTTCACAAGTAAGACAAAATATTAACTTTTTTACCCAATATGCCTAACAGTAGAAAGGTAAACAAAGACATAGTACATTCACTGCTAATTATGAAATAAATTATTTTACATAAAATATTGAAAATTAGGTACGATCCAACTTTGCTAACGGCAGCACGTTGCACTTCAAATGAAAAATAAGGACTTCTGTTCACTAATTTATAATTGCAAATTCAATAATAATAATTCTCTACGACACATGAATATAATGCTTATGCTCAGTAACGAATATACTAAGTGTAATTCCACGAATTTGACCAAGAAAGATATGATGTGTGCATATTTTATTTTTATCTTCATGAGGCAGAGAGATTTATGTTTTAATAGACTTTCGATTAAAAGAAATGTTCTCGAAACAGGATTTAATATATAAAAAATATGTAGTAAATACCAATAGTATCACTTGAAATGAAACTTATTTCATGGTTAAAAAATGAAAGTTTAAGTTCTATGCATTCAAGGTGTAAAGTATTTACACAATACCGGATACATGCGGATATGCATGATTTTTATTATTTCATTAATCGCTAAGCCATATTCTTGAGTGCTCTAATATTTAAAGAACTTTTACACTTTTGTTGCATTTTAATCAATTATAGCACATATTTCCCTTAATTTGGAGGTTACTAGCTTCACATTCTATGATCAATTTATAGTTTTCTTGCTCGTGATTTGATAATGAAATTTTTTTCAAACTGTCAGTATATGCTATTCCATTAGTTCTAATTTATTTGTCAAGGATATCTTTTTAATCATCAATTTTTCAAATACGTTCTAAATATTTTAATTGTTAGCTATTGTGACTTAATATTTTTTATATGTAGTTTCTGAATATATAAAATTTATTTCAATAAAAGATTTAAAAATTTTATGGCTGAATTGACTTAAACATTAGCTGATTTGTCTCTTATACTCTGAATCAAGCAAAACAAATTCAAACAGGTACTAGATAAATTATAAAATCTTCTCATGTATATTTCCACTTCCAAAAGTCCACAATTTTAACAAATTTCCTACTAACCTCCTAATGATATCCTTTGTACTAAATTGAAAATTTCTGTGGGATAAAAAACATAGTTGAATAAAATTAAAAGGAATTGGTGTTGCAACATTGTTAGTGTGGTGACATGAAGTTGAAAATTTGTGTTGCAACATGATTTGAAAATTGGTGTCGCAACATGTAAACTTTGGGAAGTTCATCTATAAATGGATGACTTCTCATTCATTTTGAAATACACCAACATTGAGAGAACAATAGAGAGAAAGAAAAGAGAGTAATCCACAGATATTCTATATTCTGTGAGATAATAGTGTGGGAGTAATATTGTAGTGAATTGTGAGAGAAATAAAAGAGTGTTGTTTCGTTTATAAAGAATAGTAGTCTTTTGACACTAACAAGTTGTAATCAATATTATTGTATTACTCCATTGGGTATTTTATTTACCCCGTTATAATATTTGATATTGTCGTTACTCTTTTGTTATTGCTATTTTGTGTGGATATCATCCTGGGTGAGATTACTTTATTTTCCCAACAATTTCTATACATAAAACCTTGAACCTTTATACAGAGACACAATAAAAACCCTAAAGTACTACTGAAATTTCTCTTCTTGCTTCTTCCATGAATTCTCTCAAGAAAAAAGAAAAAGTTCCAATTACCACCATCCCTAGTGTGGATGAGAAATGTTGCTATAATAACCCTTTAGGATGTTTCTTTTGCATAATGAAGGAACCAAACCCATCAATTAGAAGCAATGGAATCAAGAACTACTTTAAGAAAATGCCTTTGGTTGATGAAGATCAAGAACTTGTGCTAGTGTTAAGTGGACTTTGGACCATGGCAATGTCACAACCAAATGACAAAGAGCTTCCATCTTTAGGCATTTTTGAATGCATGGCAAGTCTAATCAACAAAGGTATCAATAACAAATCCTGGCTTCAAAAAAATCAAAACATTTATATTCCTTACTATGCAGCTCATATTATTGGTTCTTATACAATGAACAATGTTGAGTTTGCTATGAAAGCATTGGATTGTGGTGTTTTAGTCCCATTGTTGGAGCTTTTGAAGGGACAAATGACCTGGGTTGAACAAAGAGTGGCTATTAGAGCAATTGGTCATTTAGCAAGCTATGAAAAAACTTTCAAAGGAGTAGCAATTTATGAAGAAGAAATTGTGAAATTAGCCATGAAATTGGCTTCCACATGTCTTGAAGTTGTGTACAAAGAGTTTGTTGGTGTGAAGGGCTTAAATATGAGGTTGAAATATCATTGTGATTTGTTGACTAGAGGAGTTGGAGGACTAGAAATGGAAAATAGTAAAGCTGAGGAATGGGCTAGTCAACTTCAATGTTGGAGCTTGCACCTTTTAAATTGCTTTGCAATTAAGGAAAGGTGCTTAAATCTCATTTGTGAGCAAAATTTTTTGAAGGAGTTGAGTGAAATGTGGGGTGGATTGGCTAATGATACTTCACCAGGAGGGGTTGGACTAATTAGAGTTTTGTGTTATAACAAAGATGGAAGAAGATGTATAGCTGAATCAAATGATGTAATCAAGAATCTTTGTAATCTTTCAAGATCTTCAGATGATTGGCAATATATGGGAACAGATTGTCTACTTCTACTTCTCGCCGATTCAGGTACTGTTAAATTGTGTGATCATCTCATCTAAAAGCTTTAACCGTCATTCATTACTACCACCACCTTATTTAGCAACTTAGGTGTTAGAGAACATGAGTTTTAATTATTTCTCCATTATATTATATATAAACAGGTACAAGGTACAAAGTCCTTGAAGTGGCATCCATGTGTCTTGTTGATTTGATTGAACTTAGGACCCTTGGAGGCAGATCAAATGTTGGTAATACAATCACAAGAACTCTTCTTGCAGATTTCAAACAAAGAAAGGTAATGATAATTACTTAATCGTATGTATGTCTCAACATGCCCCTTTATGCATGAACTTGATTTTTTCATCGTCCAAGCACGTGAAAATATTTTCTATTATCTGGGTAGCGATGAGATTTGAACTCCAGATAACTTTTGTCCCCTTTGTTTTAAAAAAAAAAAGTTGTTGGAGAGAACACTGTTTAATTATACTTATTAATTATATCATGTCTCAACAGGTGAAAATCAAGAATATTGGTGTTCAACAAGTGCTTGAAGAAATATGGGGTTTGAAAGTAGATAGGAAGAAAAGGGAGCAAAATATGAGTGATGAGAAACTTGAAGAGAAAAGGGTAATGGTTAGTTTGATGAAGCAACAAGGGAACAATAGTTTTTGGTTACGGAAAATTGAAGAAGCAATGATGAAATATAGTGAGGCTTTGGATTTATGTCCATTGCTATTTAGAAAAGAAAGAATTGTGCTTTATAGCAATAGAGCACAATGCAAATTGTTATTAGGAGAGGCTAATGATGCAATTAGTGACACAACTAAAGCTCTATCACTTTCATCTCCAACTAATTCACATGCCAAAAGTCTATGGAGAAGATCACAAGCATATGATATGAAAGGATTGGCTAAAGAGAGCTTGATGGATTGTATAATGTTTGTTAATTGTTGCTTTAAAATGAATTCTTCTTCATCATCATCAATGAAGAAAAATATGAGAATCCCTTATTATGCAGTTAGAATGATCAACAAGCAAATGGAGTCAACTTGGCTATTTAAAAATGCTCAACTGAAGGCTTGTGATGGGGTTAGTGAAAAACTAAATCAACCACATGATGAACCTCAAGTAACACAAAAGGAGAAAATAAATGTCAGGGCTACAAGAATTCTATTGCAAAAGAAGGGTTTCATTGAAGGTATGTTTCAACATTTTGAGCTGTAGAAAGTTAAGTACCATCCGAGTTTAACTTATATGCACGGACAGTATATGACTTTCTTATACATGAATTGGTATAAAGTGATCCACAATAAGCCTAATTCTATATATATAACCCTACAAAATAAAGGAAATAACTTGCTCTAATAGGTAAAATCATGTACACTGCCAATGTATATAAGTTAAATATTGTGATTGCATCATGAGCTAGTTCAGTAGTCCAAATTGGACATGTCAAGCTATGGTTTAAAAGTTCAAATATACATGTTTTATAAATGTAACCTTTTTCTTGCAACTTTTCAAATTTATCATGTAGAATTCTATTTTTTTTCATTTTTCAGGGCTTTCCAGTATATCAGAAGAACCTCAGCTGATTGAAAAAGGTGAAATTAGTAAGACAAAGCTGGAAATTATAGACAGGGATAGCAAGAAATATGTATTCACTCAGACAGTGTAGTGAAACTAGACATAATTAATTCACTTGTTTTATCAATCTTATGAAAAAAAAAAAATTGCCCATCTTCCATGTATGTTACTTTATATTTGAATCTGATCATTTAACAAATGTACTCCTTTCTTATTTGTTTCTTTATTTATATACAAGTTTGGTCTTTATATTCATCTAGCTAATTAAGTGACCCTATTGTAGTGAAGTGGTAAGGTCTCCTTCAACCTTAATAAGAGGTCTCGGATTCGAGCCCTAGATATGAAGTTGCTTTCGATTGGGAGCGTGCTTTAGTCACTTTTGATATAGGAAGCACGCTTTACCCCCAACTGGAGATTTCTCGATGTGAATCCAAATTAGTCAAATATTAAAGTGGATACCAGACACCAGGTGGTGGGAATATAATCAACTAAACAAATTTAGCTCCTGTACCAGAAACTATATATTTTGTTCTGAAGTTATGGTTAGGAATGAGTGGGAAGGACCACAAATCCACATTGTATTTATTTAGTACTACTTGAAATAATTAAGGAATTTCAGCTAATCAAAGTGCAGTGTAACTAACTGTTAACTTTTCTTGTAGTGATATCCAAACAATTAATCCACTATATTCTTTGATCCTGTCATTTAGTAACGTACTTTCTATAGGTAAACAGTGTTTTCATGACTTGATTAATTCGTTATTAGCTGATTCAGCACCTTCTGCCAGTTGGGAGCATCTAGTCTATGACAACATATCGGTGTAATTTCACAAGTGGAATTTGGGAAGGGTGGTGCGTACGCAGCCTTATCCTACCCTATAAAGGTATAAAGACATTTTTAATAAACTTTTCGCTGAAGTATCCATATCAAAAATCAAATATGTAAAGCAAATACAATAACGAAGAAGTCATGTAAACTAAAGGGATTTAACTTCTCTTTCGAGCCGAGGATCTCTCGGAAACAATCTCTCTACCCTATAAATAGAGTCATCAGTGGCGGACCCAGGATTTAAGGAGAGTGGGTGCTTACTACAGGAAAAAAAATAAAAAATCACGTGCGCCTAACCAACTTCTTGTTTAGTGGGTGCTTTTATACAATTTATACCCATTTTCGTATATTTTTTTATGTAATTATACCTATTCCGCGTCAGTTTAGTGGGTGTCGGAGCACCCAAAGTTGATGTGTAGGTCCGCCCCTGAGAGTCATAGCCTCATAAAGATAAAATTTACGTACATCTTATCTTTTCCAGATATCACTTAGCTCGTGAGATTAGACCGAATATGTTGTTGTTTTACATTATAAGATTACAAATGTTTTATCCTTCAGTTCCTAATCCCACTTATTAGTTACTACTGTATATGAATGTTTACATGTAACTATCAGATGGTACGAAATTCTTTTAAGAAGGCTTCATTGTCAAACTCGACCATTTTCTCTTTTCCCTTTTTTCCGGGTGAGAACATATTAAACAAACTAATCGTTTATAATTTCACTTTCAAACTTTAAACCTACCCTTGTTTTGGTGAACTTTATAGATATTTCACGAATTCTAGAAGCTTATATCTCTATAAATTCAAAAATAAAAATGACAGTATGATGCACAAAGTGATCTCGTGTAAGCAGAATATGCAGAAGTATCATACCTCCAAATGTGTGATATAAATAATCTATCATGATGCAATTATTAATGACTTCTTCCACAACTCAAATTCATGATTCATACGTATGTATATGTAATTTCGAAGCTTAGCTTTTTCGAATTGAATATGTCAAAATGTGATAATGCCATCGTTTTTTGACTTTCTGCCACCATGGAGTTTATCTGGACGCTAAGTTAGGCAGCTTTTGACCAAACTAAATTTAATTCTAAATAATTTGAGTGAGCTCTATGAATATTCACCGATCATATTTCTATTTCTATTATATCGAAGAGGTGGTTTCGACCGCCTCTTATCCAATTACCAAACTATCTCTTTACTTTCACTTAATAACATATCATATCTCAATATATAATAATTTTATTATTTTATTATAATAGTTTAAATATTTAATATATTCTATTAATTTATATTAATTAACTATAACTACATATTGAAAGTAAATTTTATTTATTTATTTAATTGACTATCATGTTCAAAACTAATTTGTTACCATAAATCACAATAACTAATAACTGAAAATATTTAAAAGACATATAGAAATTTTATTGACTCTCATTATTTTAGCAATGCCACATAAATTGAGATAAAAGAAAAAGTACTACAAATCATAATAATTAATAATTTAAAATATTTAAAAGATATATAAAATTTTAGTTGACTCTCAAAATTGTATTGAAACCACATAAATTGGGACACAAGAAGTAAATATATTATTTGATAATTACGTAAAAATTATTATAAATCACAATAATTAACAAGTTAAAATACTTTAAAAATTGATAAAAGTTCTATTCAACTCTCAAAATTTTATCAGTGCAGCATAAATCATGACAAAATAAAAAATTATTTTCGACCACCTCTTATGCAATTACAAAAAAAAACCCTCTACTCCCACTTAATTACATATCATACCCCAATATATAAGAATTCCATTGTTTCATCATAATGGTTTAAATATTTAGTATATTCTATTAATTTATATTAATTAACTATAACTACATATTGGAAGTAAAAAAAATTTATTTATTTAATTGGCTATCATGTTCAAAACTAATTTGTTACCACAAATCACAATAATTAATAACTTAAAATATTTAAAAGTCATATAGAAATTTTATTGACTGTCATTATTTTAGAAATGCCACATAAATTAAGATAAAAGAAAAAGTACTGCAAATCATAATAATTAACAACTTAAAATATTTAAAAGATTTATAAAATTTTAGTTGACTCTCAAAATTGTATCGAAGCCACATAAATTGGGACACAAGGAGTAAATATATTATTTGATAATTACGTAAAAATTATTATAAATCACAATAATTAACAAGTTAAAATACTTTTTAAAAAATAGATAAAAGTTCTATTCAACTCTCAAAATTTTATCGATGCAGCATAAATCATGACAAAGTAAAAAATTATCTTAATTAATTGCTACTAAATATTTAAAATAAATCAATTTTATTATTTTAATTGACTTCTATATAGAAAATTAATCTTTTTATTTATTTATTTATTTATTTTAGTAAATTTAAATTTTAAAATTATTTTTTTTCTTATATAGAAATACTAATTTTTAAACTTAAATTTAAATTTTTAAAGTACAAAATTAATAAATTTAATTAAATAAAATAAATTTCTTATGAATATTTTCTTAGAATTTGTATTGGGTCAATATGTATCAAGTTAAAAAGAAATAAAGAAAAATATATAGTAAAATTTTATTATTGTGAAAGATAAATATAATGCACTATCCAATAATGTTTAATAATATTATATTTTGCATATGCAAATATCCGTATTTAATTAATATACTATTCCGGTGAATTATCGTGATAACTACTGGATATGATAAAATTATATTAATTTTGATAGTAATAACATAATCAATTGCTCTCATCTAAGTATGAAGAAAATAAATAATATTTAATGAAAAATAAAATAGACATAAAACGTGAAATTAACTCTGAGTGTTTTAAATTAAATTTTCGTCTTTTGAATGATGATTTTACTATATCACTCCTTATTATAAGTCATTGATGTATTAGAAAAATAAGAATAACAAAATGATATGTCAACATAAAATATTTGATTAACTATCAAAATTATATTAGTGCCACATAAATTGGGACGGGACAGAAAAAAAATATAAAACAACATATATTATTTGAAAATGAAATAAAAAGTACTGTAAATAACAATAATTAACAAAAAAAATTAGAAATTGACTGATTTCTGCTTCAGCTGCTTCAATTGTGATTTTAATGTAAAGTGATATTTAAAGAGGGTAAAATAGCATAATGAGATTTAAAGAGGATAAAATGTATGTAGTAAAGTGTGAGAAGAATAAAACATAAGTAAATTTTATTACTATATTTTAAAGAAATTAAAGAAAAGAAGTATAAAGATTATTTGTAAAAGATTTTACCAACTAATTTAAATATAAATAAAGTAAATTTAAGTACAAAAAACGTGTATTTATCACAAATTTGCTACCAAACACTTCGCATTTTCTTAACATTAGCAAATTTTCTATCAAATATGTGTAGCCATCTTTCTCAACTTTTTACAGCTCCTCAATATTAATTAACATTTCTCTGTTCTAAAAATAAAATAAAGAAAACAAAATCTCAACTCTTCCTTCTCTATTAAAAAGAAACACTCTTTTCCTTTGTTAAAATTAATAATTAAACAAAACAATAGCAAGTCTAAGGTGTGTATTCGTTTTATCGGGTAAGTTTACATGATTCCTAATCTTTGCGATATTGAAAATCAATAATCTGCTGGATATTTGATTTAAGCTATTTCATCAGATTTATGCCTCTTTTTTTTTTATATTTCTGATCACAAGATTCAACAACAAGGTTAAAAGAGATTTCAATTATGATCTTCTCAGCTCAATCATACTAATGAAAATATTCTATTGCTCAAACTTTCTACTCCAAGATAAATTCTATTAAAACTTGCGATCCACATGTTTTACTGTTGGGCCCTTGCTGACAGGCGTTGCACTTCTAGTTGTTCCATATTAGCTCATCTCAAGCAAGTATTACACAAAATAAAAATAAAAATTCTTTATATTTCTATTGGTATCTTTATCTCAAAAGACTAAGCAACTACCATAAAATTACAACACAAAATAGAAGTGCTAACATGACTAAAAATATATTTTCAACGATAATGAGTCCTTCCTCTATCCTTTCTCTACGTATATACCAGAATTTTAAGTTCAAAACTCATGACATGCATCTAATCTCGCACATGCATTTTACTCTTTATCAGTAGACCATAGCCTGCTTGCATTTTTGTTGGATTACGGGTATGGTCACCCATGTGGACCAAACCAATCCGAACCGACCCATTTCTTATCAGGAAAATAAGATTTAACACATAATCTTAATTCAAAAGA
The DNA here is from genome assembly GCF_002878395.1 of Capsicum annuum. Lineage (NCBI taxonomy): Eukaryota > Viridiplantae > Streptophyta > Magnoliopsida > Solanales > Solanaceae > Capsicum > Capsicum annuum. The sequence continues at coordinate 221,319,012 of NC_061114.1, read as the reverse complement.
AAAAGGGGGAACTGTTATAACTGTTCCCGCCCCACAAGATCCCCGTATGATCTTTTTTTCTTTTTTCTGACAAGTGCAAGAAAGAATATAGAGAGAGAAAATTGGGTCTTGAAACGTAGAATCAAAATTAGCGACAACACCAAACAAGAGCATTTAGTTGGTGAAACAATTTTGTTTCCAAGAGAAACGAAGAGGACTTGGGGCAGATCCTTTCGGAAGCAAAAACAATTTCCGCTGCAAATTTAAGGTACCCAATTTGTTATTGTTTTGCTCCGAATTTGCTTACAATTTTGATACTGAAATTTGCAATCTAGGATCTTTCCAGTCAATAGGAAAAGGAGAAAGTGAACCTTGAAATCTTCCTTAACTGGAGACAGATTTCCGGTCCTCAACAGGAAAGACCATATCAAGAAAGAGCAGTACAATTTTCGACTCTTAAATCGAATAATCAATCACAAAAAGAGCAGTAAGTAACTGAATAACAAAGAACCAAAAAACAGGATTTTGATTGTAACAGTCGCGAGTTCGTCCTTTCTGTTAAAATGGATTTCATTCTTGCCTTATTCAGTAGTGACTCCTGGAAAATATTGTCATCTGAGCCAAGTTCAACTATTTCTAGAGCTCAGCACAATGTTTTCTTGTCAAGTAACTCCTGATTAGTCAGACATAAGTGTTAAGAACTAGGCTTTCTAAAGCATGGAGAAAGAGATAATACTGCATTCTGTGCTGGCCTTGAGAAATGACGGATGATCATAAGAACCTGTATAATTATATGGTTGTTCAACAACTTATATATATATATATATATGCATCCATCGTCTTAATGATCGTAGCTCCACCTAGCTTAATCCTCCTCTTCATCTGCTGGAGTATACCACGATGGTATGTGCTCTAAATTGCTCAGTCGGTAATTCAGCAGAACCTCTTCATCACAAATTGCTCTAGTAGCCACAAGAACAAGTGTCTTCAGAACAGGAACATTTGATTCATTGTTGCTTGACTTCCATGATTTGAACCTAAAGCTGCTAAATTTCGTCATGTTCTCTTCTTCGCCATTTCTAAATGAAATATTAGGTATATAGGGCCTCACGTCCTTCTCGAAGAGAGGAAAATCATAAGGGCATATCATTACATTGGGGACCATGCCTTTGGCTGGGTGGTTGGCAAAATGAGCAAAGGCAAGAGGGTTTCTCCATTCCAACACTTCAAGGTTGCCTCCAACATGTGTTCCATCCAATGGCTTGTTGACTACGATAGAAACTTTTTCATCTGCTTGTGTAGTGTGCATGGGTTCAGGAACCCTAGTCCAATCCCATATTTCACGAGATTCGCCGCCAGCTCCCCATGGCTGTGCATTGATCACTGTCCCATCATACCGTGTGATCAAATGTGAATTTTGGGAATCAACTCTGGGGTACCCAGGAATATAGCGGCAATATGATGGAGAGTAGACAACTCCAGGATAGAATGCTATGACGGAACCAATATTGGCTTCACCTTGTAAGAATAAACCCTTCCCGGCATCCTCATGGGGAATTTGAGATGGTTTGACCTCAAGAGTGTAGCCCATAAGATCCTTTAACCTCTGTGAGACCTCAGTGCGCCGCAATGTCTTGGTTTCAGGTACAGCTGTGCTGAAATTTTATCAGTAATCAAAATCCAGCATGTGGAGCTATGAAGCCACAGTAAAGAACAGACAAAATATAATAATATGCAAAACAACCATAGAGTCTCATGCTTGTGATTCTATGTTGCAAGAGCTCAAATTTTACACTACTAGAACTGTCGACCCAACTTCATTACAGATATCGCGTTTTGTAACAAATGCAACAACAACAACAACAAACCCAGTGTATTCCCACTTAGTGGGGTCTGGGGGGGGTAAGATGTACGCAGTCCATACCTCTACCTCTGATGAAGTAGAAAGGCTGTTTCCGAAAGACCCCCGGCGTTTTGTAACAAATGATTTGAAGGAAATATAATAGTGACAATTCGCCCCTCCCAAAATGAACAAAACAGTTGAAGAACTACTCCAATTTGAGTAATTACTCAGTCCTGTAGCAATTTACATCCAGCACTCAGAAGCCGTATAGGTGTTCTAATTTGAGAGTTAGATTTGATCTAACTAATCCATGTTAAGATGTGCATATTGAGCACACATAATAGTTTCCAGCAAGTAAATGACGAAGAAAAGTTTTACTCTTGAGGTATTACCTCTTATTAACCAGTCAAGCTTCAAGCTGAGCTATTCCCCCTTGTGTTTTGGTTAAAGAAAAAGTGCAAACCCATCGTACAAACAAAAAGAATTTAGAAAGTTGATCAACTTATACATGTGTCCAATAATATTCTACACCAGAAATCTCAAGTGACTCAGTCATTACCCGCAACAAGAAGTAAGCATAACATATTTCAACATCTACCTCAATAACGAATTATTTTCTTTGATCAGAAAATACTCAATAACGAAAATACTATATATCAACATTGCTTGAGGTCTAACAGTTTTTAATATAAGAATGAAGCGGAGAAAGTAGTGGTATTAACAGATATTACTATATATATCATGGAAAAAATATAGCCAAATCTGAGCTTAAAATGCAGCTGATGCTTACCAGTTTGGTCTTGTACTAGAGAATTCCCGCCAACAGCAAGACCGAGCCCACTACTATGAGGAGAAGAAGTTGTTGCTGTAGGTGATGTGGCCTGATTATCTTTGACTTTATGATCAGGGAGTAATATGTCATCCATATATCTGCAAAAGCTCGTAACCTGATAATGCACATTCTCATGGACCTGCTTCTGTTGATCATCTAAGGAGGCTTTGTTAGCCATATCAATAATCTCCTCTGCATCAGCTTCTTCGGCATTCCTTCCCAAACGGTTGTAACTGAAAGTAAAGTTTAGCATGGCAACACGAAACTACAGTTGGTGCAACTATGCAAAAAGATAGTAACATTTTATTTCACCCACCAAAGATTTCATTACCGCACAAACAAAAATATTTACTTTTACTATTCCCACTGTTGTCTCACGTTTTGATGATGACTAGTTGATATTGGAGGCCAGGTCCTTGCATACCTTGTCCTGGTACAACTGTCACATCTCTGCACAGTTTTGTCCGCTAGCGCAACAAACTGTGCAGGTGTACTCTGCACAGTTTTGTCTGCTAGTGCAACAAACTATGCAGGTGCACAGCGTACCTGATTAGACACCTGGTCCAATCAAAATGCAAACCTCATTTTCTACACTACTATAAATACAAAAAGATTCTTCTTCCTCCACAGTTTTTGCAAATCGAAGAATCCCTTGGTGGTGGCGAAAACTCTCTAAAGCTCAAGTCCTAAATCTTTTGTGCTTAAGGTCTAGGTGTTCTTGAGTCAAGTTTTGTTTTCTAATCGATTTACTCAAATATAAGAGTAAAGCTCCTTTATTTACTATTGAGTCGCCCAGGTAGAGTTATCTAGAGTTATCCGAGTCTGCAAGAGTTAGAGTTAACCGATATTGAAGAGTGTATTGACAGAGTTATCAAGAGTTGTCAGTAATAGAGGTAGAGTTATCTAGAGTTATCCGAGTCTGCAAGAGTTAGAGTTAACCGATATAGAAGAGTGTATTGACAGAGTTATCAAGAGTTGTCCGTAATAGAGTTATTACAAATTAGAGGAACTTAGAGTTAAGTTCAATGGAGTCTGTAATCAATATGAGTTTTGATTATAGTGGAGTTTAAGTGCTTATGAGGGCAAGCCGTGGTTTTTCCTTCCTTGAGCAAGAAGGTTTCTATGTAAATCTTTCCTTTATATTCTGCACTTTTGTGTGTGTTTACTGTTTTATTGCAATACTATTCACATCAGGAACCTGGTCCCTTATCAGTGGTGTACCCCAACGTTTCAACACCCACAACAATGGTAAACCAAGAATCAAAGAGGGAAATCAATTAAAGAACCCCCCCCCCCCCACAACCCCCTGCAGTTCATGTTGAAGCAATAGAAATTTAAGAAAAGGCATGAATACGTCGGGGCATTCTACATCTTTTATATATATACACAAAAAATAGTTTTGACCTTGTATATACTGTGTAATTTTCCAGCAATGGGGATTCGAATGAATGCCCTTGCACCCCCGAACTCCGCCCCTAGCAGTAGGTCTCTAAGGAAGAAGCAAAAAGGAATTTGTGGAATAGACACTGTTTATCCCAAGCAAATACCTCAACAACAACATACCCAGTGTATTCTCAAAAAATGGGGTCTGGAGAAGGTAAAGTATACACAGTCCATACCACTACCTCAGCTGAAGTAGAGAGGTTGTTTCCGATAGATCCCCGACTCAGGACATATAATAGTATAACAAATAAAGAAACTACAAAAGCACACAACAAGATGGGATAACACACTGCTGGATACTAAAGGAAATAGGACACCCACAATGTCCTACTATAACTAACAACAACAACATACCCATACTAAAGGAAATAGGACACCCACAATGTACTACTATAAACTAACAACAACAAAAACATACCCAGTATATTCCCACCAAGTGGGGTCTGGGGGTAGAGTGTACGCAGTCCATACCACTACCTCAAATGAAGTAGAGAGGTTGTTTCCGATAGACCCTCGACTTAGGACAGATAACAAATATAACAAAAAACATAAAGGCACACAACAAATAAGGGGTGATACACCGCTAAATAATAAAGAAAACAAGACACCCACAAAGTAGTATTATAAGCTAGCTATACGAAATTAGAGACATCACCAAGAGGCTACAAGACACTAAAGACACTAATACAAACAGCGCACCCTTTCCTACTATTACGAACATATTCCTACCTATTAGCCTTCTACCCTAATCCGCGTCCTCCACACCTTCTTATCAAGAGTCATGTCTTCCTACTCTACACCTCCGTACTGGAGCATCCGTGCACCTCCTCATCACATGCCCGAACCATCGCAACCTCACTTCCCGCATGTTGTCCACCACCGAAGTCACTTCCACTTTCTCCCAAATAATCTCATTTCTACCCCTATCTTTCTTGTTAAGTTCACACATCCATCGCAACATCCTCATCTCTGTCACCTTCAACTTTTGGATGTGGAAGTTCTTCACTAGCCAACACTTCGCTCCATACAATAAAGTCGGTCGGACTGCCACTCTGTAGAACTTACCTTTAAGCTTCGGGGCACCTTCTTATCACACGAGACTCCCAAAGCGACCCTCCACTTCAACCACCCTGCACCAATACGGTGCGTGACATCCTCGGCAATCTCACCATTCCCATGAATCATAGACCCAAGCAAATACCTCATTATTGCAAACAGAAATGCACTAACATTCAACGAGTTCTCCCTTTTCCCCTTTGATAAAGACCACTGTAGAAAACCCAATTTCACACCGCGTTATACTTCAATCATTCATATGATGGAAACCAAGAAATGTTAAACAAAGCTTCTCCCTCTATTTCGATTTGTTTGGCTTGATTTGGACTACAAGGATCAAACTAACTAAATGTTCAGTATGAATTGGTACACGGAATCTTCAATATTTTGAATGAAATTTACATCTTTTAGAAACTACTACATAAAAAGTATATAAGTCACACTAATTAACAATTCAAAATAATTAAAAAATATGCTTTGACAGTTCAGATGGTAACTGTGACAAACAAATTGAAACAGAGTGAGTAGTCTATAATTAAAATGACAAATATAAAGAAGCTAACCCATTAAATCATTTGCCTTCCACTTACAAATTAGTAAATAAATCTTACCTAGTATAAAGGAAGAGGAGATTTATGTCAGCTTCGAACTGAACAAGTCTCGATTCTCTAGCGAAAGTGGGACTTTTAGCAAGAATCTTCACCGCCTGAAAATTAACGTCCCATAACAAAAAACAAATCAACTTCAAATAATATAGTGTGTCAATTCAACAAGAAAAACGCAACCCCACATTATAACATAATAATATAATAGTTTTCTTTTTTTTGGTTAAAATAATAATAGCTAAGCAGTCATCCAATTAGATTGGGAATAATAAATAGTTCAATGCTTCTCATTTATCTATAATAAAATACTAATATAATTGAAGCCGCATGCTATTCATTTTGACCCAACTTTAGTCAATCAACTGAGTTACTAAGATTTTCGTATCTACAAATAACTTAAATAGAATGTAGACATAAAGAATTTAAGGAGAAATAGAGAACCTCTTGGAATTTGTGGAAGAAGAAAGCCATGGAGAGGTGACCAGCTCGATCTTTGTTGCTGGTGATGGATGTTCTTGACTTACACTGCTGTGACGCGGCCGTGTAATTCCAAAGAGAAAAATGGCAAAAATGGTTCCTTATGTTTGGGGTTAGTTCAATGTGGTCATTTAAATATACTCTTTGTACAGTTTTGGTCCTTTAAATTTTACAAAGGTGAGCGAGCACATTTGATTTTTATTTATCAAAATTACTACTCAAACAACATGAACTCGTGTTTATTTTTGATTTATTATTTCTAAGAAAATTTTGAGGTGTGTTTATACGTTTCTTATCGATTTCGAGTTTGTGGTACATTTTTAAAATTGCAACGTCCGAAATTAACACCACTTTCCTAAAGTTTTTGTTTAATTTTTTTCCTGATATTTCCACTTATATCTAATGGTTAAAGATTGTTGAATACTTGTACGTAATCAAAATTGAGGATAAAGTGCTCCCTATCAAAAGCGGTTTTATAATCAAGACTTAAACTTAAAAACTTATTATCAACGATAGAAGAAGCACTTATCACTGAAACACTTTTGATAGTTCTAATCGCAAATATTATACACTAATCTAAAAATATCTAAAAGAAAATCACAAAAAAGGGCAAACAACATAAATCTCGATAGTTTTGAGCTTAATTACAGAAAATCTTGATATTTTGCATAATTACTAAAAGTCTCAATTTGAACCTGACGATATACATAATTAGCTTCAGATACATCCAACAAAGATATATTTTTTTTCTTGTAAGGATACGTAATTAACTTCCGATACATTTTTTTTATTTTATATTTGTCAAAATATATAATACATCTAACGAAGATATATATTTTCCTTTATAAAGATACATAATCAACTCCCGATATTTTTTTTTTTTTTTTTTGAATCTGTAGAGATACATAATCAGCTTCCGATACATCTAATAAAGATACATAATTAGTTAGAATTTTTAATCAGCTTCCGATACATCTAATAACGATACATAATTAGTTGGAATTTTTGTAGTTATTCGGTAAGAGCAGAGATTTGCGTAAATATGATAAGTTAATGTAGAGAAACAAAAGAATAATATTGGGCCTTTAATAACTTGATCATTAATGGGCCTTATTCCAAGCCCAACCCAATCAGACTCACACGGTGACATTCCTTCCAATTTGTAAAGCGATTAGTCTTGTATTGAATGGTGAAATTTGTTTGACAGTAAAACAATGGTGCTGACCAACTTTAAGGGAACTGGTGTTGGTGTTGGTATGTTGCGTTAATTTCCACCTCCCCAATTCACTTTACTTCTTCTCCTTTAATTAAAAAAAAAAAAAAGGAATGGTTTAATTATATAATGATGTAAAAATAATTGAAATTGGAAATTGTGTTTAGGTGCTGGCATTGGCTGTGGATTCGGTATAGGATGGGGTTTCGGAGGTTTGATTCTTTTCTCTTTTTGAGCTTTTTTGGGTTCTAAATCATATTTTATTTTTCAATTTTGTGTATGTGTGACCTTCTTTTGTTTGAGGTTTGCTTCCAATTTTCTTGTTTATGGTTTAATTGTTTTTTTGCTTAAAAAGGATTTTTTTTTTTTGGGGGGGGGCGGTGGAGGCAATAACATAAATATACACCTTTTAACTTCCCATATTTATGTAAAATCTCAACTAAGTATGTATGGATGTATCGGAGAGCTAATTATGCATCTAGATAGACCCAAAATTGGAAAAAATATATCGGGAGCTAATTACATATCTTACGCTGAAAAGATGTATCTTCTTTGGATATGATAGGTATCTCGACAGACCCAAAATCGGAAAAAATATATGGGGAGCTAATTATGTATCTTTAGCTGAAAAGATGTATATTCGTTGGATGTAATATGTATCACGACATACCCAAAATCGAAAAAGAATATATCGGGACCTAATTATGTATCTTTACAAAGGAAAAAATATATCTTGTGGATGTATCCGGAGCTAATTATGTATCTCGACAGAACCCAAATCAAAATTTTCAATAGTTATGAAAATATCGAAATTTTCTATAATTAAGCTCCAACTGTCGGGATTTATGTTGTTTGCCCCTTTTTTTCAGTTATTATTAACCAAAGGTTCCAGCTTGGGACAGGGAAATATGTATTGTATATGAGGAGCTTAGTGGGGTTGAGCAGATTGTAATGATCAACAACACAGCTGAAGTATCACCTTTTTGCGAGTTTCCTTCTTGAACTATCACGTGTTCGGTTTTCTTGCGTGAACTATCATCGACTATTTATCAAAATACACCCCAAACTATCAGTTGCTCCCATCTGAATATCATATCCTTCAGGTAGGAAAAGGGAACAACGTATAGTTGAGTTGTGTTTCGATAAACATTTGGTGATAGTTCAGGTAAGAAATTCGCACACCTGATAGTTGAGGTGTGTTTCGATCAACATTTGGTGATAGTTCAGGTTAGAAACTCGCACACCTAAAAGTTTAGATATGAAACTCAAAAAAAGTTATACTTTAGGTGTGCTTTGATCCTTCACTCTTTTTTTGTTGTATAATGTATTTTGTTACTGATATTAGTTATTACTACCATTCTAGACGAATTCTAGAAAATCTGTAGAACACTCTACTTCATAATGTAGAACTTCTGGTAGTTAGAAAAAAGGGTGTACCATCTAAACACAGAACTATAGACTAGAACGTATTGAGCTAATCAAATTTATCATCCTATCGACCTCATGTACATCTTTCCGGTTATGCCAGAGAGATAACAAGCTCAACGACCCATTTCAGAATATGTAGAGCAGTTGGCTTTGCACTTAATGCACATCTGATTCCTTTCTTTCGATAAAACCCAACAGATGAATGCTGAAATTGCCTTCTTCAGCTCTTTCCTTTCCTTGACGGTTAGTGGCATCTCATTTTATCCAAAACATGTTCTAAATCAAGCCCCAATGTTGTTCAGTGACAGAACAACGCAAAAACAGGTGGCTGCTGTCTTTAACCTCTTTTTAAGAGGAATAAACTAAAAAGGGAAGATCAGTACCTTTTGGCATCTGCTAGAAAGGGGACATGTTAAAGCATCTATCCTCATGGAGAGGATTCTTCTATGATAGTAGCTATATTAAATGTGCATGGAGGAAGTTAGAAAATTTTCAGATTTGCCTATCAAAGGCAGTGATAGCTGACGAATAAATGGACCTGAGAAGACTTTTGAAGCATGTACTTTTGCGAACTATGCCAACCTAGGAACTGCTACTATAAAAGATGTTCCTTATCTATTATGTCGCTCCATCTGAACAATAGATTTGGGATGAAAGCCTTTCCGGAGATACCAAAGTGTCGCTGTTGGTGCCAGTCTAGAGCATGGGAGAATGGCAATCCTCAAGATCCGAAGTGATTTGTAGGCAACCTTGATTATGCCATGTTGGCACGGTTCTGGATTCTTATTCCTACCTTGGTTGTTTTCTGATGAAGTATTCCGACCTTGGTTGTTCATGACTTCCTATAAAATGGAGGAAATTGTTGAATGTTTTATACGTCTCTAGGCAGCACTCATCAGTTATTAAAAGAGCATCGCTTTTCATTTCTTAAAGCGATTAAGCAATGGAAGTGAGGGTTACCGCTTCTGGGTGAAACCATGCTCTTTAAAGAAGTGTGGTTTCAAATAGTGATACATGAAATGATCCAAAACAAAATGGGATGATCTTTGAAACTCAACTTTAGGAGTTGGAAATATTGGCACTATTGTCTCTTGGATGCTGAAATTAGTTTTGTCAATTGCAAACTGATTATTGTAGTACTAACTTCAGGTATTTTTGGCCTTTTCCTTAGTTTTGCATATAAAAAACTTTGAAATTGGTTTCCAGTTCTCTTTTTTTTCTTCAAGCCCGATAGACCTTATCGGTTTTTTGCATTTTTTGCTTTTAAATCACTGTTAGGCATATTAGTTCTTCACAAGAATCTTTGTTCTAATGAAAGTCCTCCTTTAACATCTCCTACATTCACATTTCTCTGTTTTATTTCCTTGTTCCCTTTGCCCGTTTGTTGACATGTAAAATGTTAGAAGTATCATATGATAGTATCTTTATTTATGAAATTGATTATACTCGTGCTTCTAAAGAAAACGAAAGAGATTATCCTTACATTTCGAGTAGGTAAAGCCATAGAGTTTCTCTTAGAATTTAGACATATATCTCATCCGTTTACTCTTATCATAATTTGTTTCTTGGTGTTTGTTATAAATCCTCTTTTCGTTTTGCAAAATACTCTTCTCTGATTGTATCATCATCTTACCTAATGTGTATGGTTTTGTTTTCTCAGGCATGCCTTTGAATTTCTTGGGTCTTGGTGTAGGTAAAAACTAAATTAAAGCCATGTTTTCATGAAATTGCATCTCTTGTCCAAATATTTGATGTTATTTTTCACTATAACTATTATTTATAGGTGGCGGCTGTGGGATTGGAGTAGGCCTCGGATGGGGATATGGCGCTGCCTATGGTAGCAAGTACAGGAACTCTAGAGTCACATTTGAAGGTCTGGATTTTGTCAATAAAGAGCATAGTGAAGAAAAAGATTCAAAAGATCTTGCCAAAGGCACTCGAAAAGCTCATGCTTCTCAGTAAATATTGTTTCACCCACTTTTTGTTGATGCACTGCACTGGTTGTTCCATTTCTAAATTTGTCAAATTTGTAACAGCAGTTCCATTTCAGCCATCACTTGGATACATATGTAGCATCATTTGACAGCACTCCTTTTTCTTTGATGTGTAAAATTTGTTTGCTTATGATGCTTGGAAAAAATCTGTACTTTGAGCTTTAGCTTAAATTGGAAACAAGAAGGGGACTTGTCAGGAGAGAAGAACATAATCTTATCAAAATACACCGATAATGTAAAAGTTGAAGAGGAGCCGTGAAAGTTGTGTCCATTGGGTTCGAGCCGTGAAAGCATCCTCCTAGGGGTGTGGATCTTTCCCAACCTTACGTGAATGTGTGATGCTTTGTGGACCGGACTGCTCTTTTTTAAAACAAAAGTTCTTTTGCACCATCAATGCATGTGAACACAAGTCAATTATGTCATTTTGTACTACTTTTTCCTTTTTTTTTCTCATTTTTTAAAATTGTTTTTTACCCCTTATCACTCTTAATGAAAAATCAATAGAAGGAATTTTAAAACATCCACCAATTCATTTGCAGTTTGTGGAGGAGAAAGGTCTGCAGACTGTTGAAGATCAGGTAGACAAAATGGTAGATAATGATCACATGGGAAGAGACCTACCGACCTTTCTCACTCTCTTTTTCAAGCTGACCAATAATCTTCATGCTCACTATAAATACTAAAACTTCTCTATTCCATACCCCAAAACATGGACACAAAAAGAATGTTTACCCTTTCTCAAGTTGCACGACACAAGTCAAAGCAAGATTGTTGGATCATCATCCATGGCAGGGTATTACTATCAACCCCTCCCCCTCCCCCTCCCCCCCAACCCCATCTCCACCGTACTTCCCGGAATCATTAGTAGCATATTTGACAGAACTCGTGTAAAGAGCATAATCATCGACTCTAAATCTTGGATTCGCCACTTTCCCCTACCCCCTATAGTTATGCATGCAATTGATTATAGATTAAGTGTTAATGCAAATGTATATGCTATGTTTCTTCAGGTAATAGACGTAACTAAGTTTCTGGAAGAACATCCTGGAGGAGAAGAAGTGTTGATTGAATCAGCTGGAAAGGATGCAACTAAAGAATTTGATGATATTGGGCATAGTAAAGCTGCCAAGAACTTTCTCTTCAATTACCAGATTGGATGTCTTCAGGGCTGTAAAATCCAAGATGATGATAATTTGTTTATGGATTCCTTCAAAGAATCAATAAAGGCCAAAGAAATGGAAGCTTTTGTGATCAAAGAGGATCCCAAACCAAAGTACCTGACTTTTGTTGAGTACTTTGTGCCTCTCTTGGCTGCTGCATTGTTTCTGTATTATCGATATTTCACTGGAGCTCTCCAGCTTTGAACTCCCAGAACAAAGGGATTAATCATATGATTTTCATTAGTAATTTATTTGTTTGTGTTTTTATAGAAGTTCAATGGTGACAAATTGAGCAGATAAGCTACTATGAATGTACTTACTACTAGTTTTTCTACTTGCTAAAGAAACAATAAACAAGTCAATCTGTGCTTAATTTGTTTGGACATGACCAATGTGCACAATTGCCAAAATAAAAGAATGGTAAGAGAAGTTTAAACCCAAAAACGAATAAAGACAGCAATACAATAATATACATGATTTAGCAAGTCAAATAGACCTAATCATCTCTTTCATTTCTGTATACAACAACATACCTCTGTAATCCCACAAAGTGGGGTCTAGGGTCTGGGGAGGGTAGAGTGGTACGCAGACCTTACCCTACCTTGAAGGTAGAGAGGCTGTTCCTGATAGACAGAATATCATAATGCAACAGAATTTGGTCTCGACTAATGGCAACCTAACTGAAGAGCCAAGAAAGAGGTAAATGTACTACTACAAAGTATGTTGTTGAGATAATAGCACCAGCTCTGCATCACCTAAACAAAATCACATGTAATTTACACCTTTCCTCTATAAGGTAATACCAAAACTGATTGCATTAGGCCACTTCTCTGACCATCAGACACTGCAAGCTTATCGATTACAGGGACAAAAGGTTCATCTCTCAGATTGCATGGACTGCCACTAAAACTGCAGCAGGGAAGTAACAAATGAAACTCTATTATATGTCAGAAGTTCAATATAAAATTGCTCTAACGCTAAACACTACAAAATATACACTATACAAGGCCAAATATTGTAAAATATATGCACAACATAGCTCCACATAATACTAAAATGAATGCACGCTGGCACTACAGGTTTTCAGATCTATCTACTTTATGACGGTACAATCTTACCTTAAAAGCCAATCACATTTGCGAGTAGGAAACAACTAACATAGTTTTTGAATATCTTGTTAACAAGGGGGTCCATCGATGGATCTATAACTGATTTTACAAGCAAATTAGGATACCGTAAATTGTCATTTATGCTGTGAACTCTATATGATATTCATCCAAAGACTGCACCAAGAGACATTAAGATATGTTGTGTTATACTGATTTACTAATACAGAAAGAAACGGCAATATTCCAAGCATCCTATAATTTTGATTCAAACCCATCACCTAGGCACCATGGAGTGCAAAATGATTACAATAAAGTCATGAATTCCAATATTGCTTCATTGCAACGATGGGGTAGAGACCAGCAACCAGAACCGATCAAGAAAAATCATACATCATAATTTAAAGGGCTATGTGTTGTAAACATGTATAAGTACAACGATAAGTGGTTGATCTTTGAGGCAATTGGGAATGAAAATTTCTGCTCCACTGTACTTAGCCTCAATATATTAATGATGCTTTGCAGTCCTGTCGGGAAGGAGAAGGCGCAAAGCAGACAAACTAATAGCATGTTTGGCCAAAAGCTTCTGGAAAGTCAAAAATGCTTATTTTAGAGAGTTGAGGTTTGGCCAAACTTCTAAGAACAAAATAAGTGCTTTTGAGTTGTAGCGAAAATTGTTTTTCATAAGCAAAAAATATAGTTTTCCCCGGAAACACTTTTGGAACCTTGACCAACCACAAACTACTTGTCTAATATTGGCAAAAGAGCCTTTAAAATTGATTAGCCAAACACAAACTACTACTCTCCAAAATGCACTTTTTTTATAAGAAATTCTAATTAAAAAAACTTTCCAATATAAGCAGATATTTGAAAGCTTGGCCAAACAAGCTATAAGTATTGGTAGATTTAGTAGCATACTTGGGATCTCATCCCAGATAGGGTAGTCAACTCGTGAAGTCAATGACTGTATTGGTGTTTATGGCCAAGAATGGAACTTCTCCCCTGTGCCAGGAAATAAAATCCTATTCTTCCTCGGATGGTACTGTTGTCTTTGCCAAAGGAGTCTTCCGCTCTAGTAGCCCTACCGACAACAGACTCAAGAAAAAAAAAAAGGGAAGCTTTCAGTGACACAAGCCCTTAGGACTTGATACTTGGACACCGGAGTTTTTCCCTTGAGACAGGGTTCTTCCGTTTGAAACTATCCTTTTCCTTTTCAAAGAGGACTTCCACTGTGAATGAACATAAATCTTTCAGAATATTATGAATATCATTTCCATTATCTCCTCATCTTCCTATTTATAAGTCACAGCTTACTTCATCGTTTTCATTTCCCATAAAATCTCCAAAGTTTTCCTAGATGCTATACTTTTCTATTCATTACTTCAACTAGTAGTCTAGTACCAATCAATAGGAGAGCAACACAAGGATTAGTATAATTAATTATTTATTGGCATATTCAGGATTCCAAGAGAGATTGGGTCTGTTTTTCCAAAAGCTAGAGCCTACCTCATCTCAGTTCAGTTCAATCTTCCCATGAACCTGCATAATTTCTTGAAGTCTCTTATCACTCCTGCTAGAGTGATGCTATACAGGAAGAAATCAATTCCCAAGAAAAACTAATGAAAGAATAACGAGTATGTATCTATAGAGCAGGTTTATGTATCTATAGAGCAGGTACTCTTTGCTTTGTTTTCTTTCTTTTGATTGGAAGGAGTGGACTAAGAAGGAAAAGGTTAGTTGTTCAGTAGACCTCTCAATTGCAGAATATGTATTCAGAACTTTTAGCAGAATAAAGAAAAAGGAGCTTAGTTTACTTACTTGCTTCAAGTGCCAAATTTCTACAAAATGACATCAGTGTCCAACTTTTTTTTTTTTGGGATAACCGTGATATCCAGGCCAGCTTGCGCACACCTCGACTAATTCCACGGGATACTTGACACCTCCCACCAGCAACAAGTACCAGGTAACTCCGTCCACCAAGGCTAGAACGGATGGGAAAAACTTACCTAGGGTTTGTCTTTGTTGGGAATTGAACCTGAGACCTCGTGGGGCTCAACTCAACTTCACTGAACCACTAGGCCACGCCCTTAGGTGTAGTGGCGGATCCATCTTGTAATCAGGGGGTTCATCCGAACCCACTTCGACAGAAAATTATACTATTTTTACACAGTCAAAAATATTTATATATATATATATATAGTAGATGTTGAACCCCCTTCGACTAGTCCGTATGTTTACTTCTGAACCCCCTCAATGAAAATCCTGGCTCTGCCACTGCTTAGGTGCATGTCCAACTTCTTATCTATGTTCCTTTATTCCTGAAACTTTCTCTAAGAAACCTCCACGTATTACTCTTGCTCCCTCATTCTCTAAGCATTGTACATAAACAAGATGTAGATCAAGTTCCTTCTGATTATCATTAGTCACACTGCGATGGACAATAAGTGCACTTCTTGATTCTGCAACTCTTGCTCAAAAGAGAATGTCATTATTCTCTTTGAGAAAAAACTTTACTTCATTTAGAAAAAAGAAGAAATAATACTTTTTCGGAAGTGAGCCTTAACTTAACGAAAGAGTTGCTCCTTTGGTGATCTATAGGTCATGGGTTCGATTCTTCAGAGAAATACAAGGGGAATCTGCATAAGGCATACACCCAATCCTCCCCCACCCAGTATGAGCTGGTATCACTTCAAGCCCAGGGTACACATTTTTTAGTAGAAGACAAGTGTGAATATAGATTGAGCTCTTCCAAAACTCTGACACCCTTCACTCAAATCCATGCATAAATGCTTTGGACACGAACACAAGCTAATACGACACACGCTGAACGATCAGCACAGCTGATAAAAGTCAAGGAAGCAACAAGCTATTGTTAGCTGACATATTTCATGAACTTATTCACTACTTTAGGACTGCCAAAAAAGAGAAAAAGCGAGTCAGAATAAATGAACAAACCAAAAAAGGATAGCTAATACAACACATGCTAAACGATCAGTACAGCTGATTAAAGTAAGTCAAGGAAGCAACAAGCTATTGTTGGCTGACATATGTCATGAACTTATTCACTACTGTAAACTGCCAAAAAAGAGAAAAAAGCAAGTCAGAATAAATGAACAAACCAAAAAAGGATATTCGTGCATTTGCTCTAGCTTATTATGTCAGCAGACATCAAGAAAGAAATTTGTATTGATAATAGATTAGATGAACAAATATCATCACCACAAGGGAAAACTGTTCCCTGATTGGGCAACGGCTGCTAGATGGAGGAAAATTTCCAGTACATACGAGAACTGGCTGTGATCCAACTTGCAGCAAACAACTTCCTATCCAAATTACACTTGAGTGGAACGCCCCATTTATTTTTAACAACTAACGGTACCCTGATTGATCCCAATTGAAAGTTTTTATAGTTAATAATTCTACTAGTCATAAATAAATAACTTCTCTCCAGTCTCTAGTAGAAAATAGAAGAACAGGTAAATCAAAAGAATCATCAGTGCAAGCAGGCTTCAAATAAGGTAACGGTTTGAATTGAAGCATCAATGGCACAGATAACTCAACAAGATCTATTGATGATTTTCCCAATCAAGAAGAGATGAAGACAAAACTCATAAACAGAGAAACTTTTCTTAGTTCTTTCAAAATCTATGTATGGGAAAAAGAATCAATAAAAGGTTAAATAGATAAAACAAGAATCAGTTAGCAAACTCACCAATCAAGAAAATGAGAAGAAACACTGAGAAAACTATTCGAACAGGTCGACGATATTGCATGTAATACTGAGACCTTTGCAGCTGGCGCTGAATGGCACCATACCAACCATACAGTTGCTTATCATAACAATCGTCACAAGCATCAAGGCAACTCTTATTCCTCTCATAGCACGTGTTTATGCTCTGCAATAAAAGCAATAGATCTAATCACATAAACATCATTTACTGATACGGAAAATATACAACTATTTCTGGACCTTTGATAAATACTAAACTTGAGCCAACTGATTTATTCAGTTTTTTACAAGTACAACTGATTTTACATAGTTTGGCCCTTTGAGGAAAAAATTTTAAATTCTAATACCTGATCTTTTATGGAATATATTTTTAGTATATATTTTCTCATAATAATAGACAAGGTTAATTTGTAGTTTTACTAGTTTGGATTCCCTCTTTCAAATATTGAACTAATCAATATCAATAACTCAAAAATGAGAATGTCGACATTGTAATCAAATAAATGGTCCAAAGAGAGTAATCTACTACAAATTTGGCTACTATAAGAACAGTGCATCACCCTTGTTGGTGGCTGAGTGCGCGGCAATATGTTGTCAGCTTCTTGATTGAACTTCAGCTTCCTGTAACCATTCTTGGGCCATTTTAACTCCTTAACAGACTCCACGGCATTCAACAATCCCTGGTAACTGGGTATTCTACGAGGAGGTGGTACAGGTTCTTTTATGGAAACATCATTGCCAGGTGCGATCTGCCATGCACCAATGTCAGCACTAGCACTTGCTGTTCTCCGGTGGCCCAGAAACTTCTCGTCTATGGACTCACTTCGAACACCATCCTCCGAATGAGGAGGATTCTCTGAACACTCTAGAACTGTTTGATACACACCCTCTTCCCACTTGGGAAGAGTTTGCAGCTCCACTCCATGTACTTTTGCATAGGGAATGCCTGCAGAAGAGGTGGATGGGCCAGAGAGAAATGCAGCAAGTTCATCAACTTCTCCCTCATCCAAACGCACCCATGGGAGTGGTGGTTTGCCTTGTGAGACAGCTGATTCATTAAGAGAATTCTCAACTTTCTTAATCTGACTGTCAATTGCAATAACAAATTCGTGATGTCTATCTCTTGCATCATCAGCAACCTTACTATTGTAGCTCGATCTAACTGCCCTTTCGAATTCCTCCAGCTGCATTACAAAACAATCCAACAAATTAACTCAGCTCTGACCCTTCATGCACATACACCAATAACATCCCATACACGAGATAGATAAACGGGCAGCCCAGTGGACTAAAACTTCCACTATGTGTGGCATCCGGGGGAAAGGCCGGACCACAAGGGTCTATTGTACACAACCTTACCCCGCATTTTTGCAAGAGATTGCTTCCACAGCTTGAACCCGTGACCTATTGGGCAGCAACTTTACCAGCTGCTCCAACGCTCAATAACAATCATTTCCCAAATTCATTTCTTGAAGGGGGATCATAAATTTCCTACCTGCCATTTAGCAGTGCCAAGGGTAGTTCTAAGGTCCCTGCGAAGAGCATCACAATTCCAACTACCAGTAGTATCCTTCAAAGCATGAATCCATGTCCTATAAGTTGATTCCATTCTTGAAAATGAAAAACAAAACTATGTCAATCAAGAAAGCAAAAAACAAAACCCCACATAACCAAAACAAATAAAGCTTCAATCTTTACATCACTAATCATCAAAAAATCTAACTTAAGTAATAATTCCAACAAAATCAATCAAGACCGACCATTTTTTAATTAAAAACATATAAAAATTAATTCATCAAACAGCAAATGAAAAAACGGGTTACCTGTCGGTGGATTCTTGAACCTCCTCTGCAGCTGAAAAAAAGGGATCTTTCTCCCACCTATCAAAATGAGACGCCATATCTTCCAAATATTACCAAGTACAGAAATTTACCGCCAAAAAATGAGCAATAATACCCGAAAAAACGAATTTTCAGGTCAAAACAACATTAAAAAAATGAGCAAAATTACAAAATCCAAGTGTATTTTCTGATTTGAACAATCTTGGATCAAACCCAGAATCAATAAATCTTCTATCTTTTTTTCCCTTAATTATAATGTATGTTGGTACTTTAGTTTACCAACAAAAAGAAACAAAAGAAAATGTTGGGTGAGAAGATATCGGATATAGGTAAAAAGTAAGCGTCAAAATAGAGAGGATTATTTATTTATTTATTTATTTAAATAAATAATGGTGTTTGTGGCGCACGCCTGGAAAGAGGTGAAGACGGCGCCGTTTCAATAAAACAATTGAGGGAATCAATGAAATGTGAGTTGGTTTTGCCTTGCACTGTCCATGGATTTATTATAATAAAATACTAATTTTAATTATTAGAATAAAGAAATGTTTTGAGTGGCACCTTGTGGTTGAGGTTGAAAATCAGCTGACTATGAAATCCATTACCCACAACAATGCTACAACTGCAAAAATCTTTATAGGAGTACTCCCTCCTTTTTATATTGGACACATTTCATATGATAATTAAAAAATTATAAATAAAATAATAAAAGTAAGAATTTAATTAATATTTCATTAATTTAGTAAATTAAATAACTAATCTAAGATTATTATTTTTAATAAGATAACCAATTAATATAAAATGTGAAATCTCTTAAAAACTATCAGAGTCATTTGATATAAGGAATGAGATAAGTAGGAATCTCATAATTCATGAAATACTTTTATGAGATTATTTTGTTTTATCTCACCCTTCATGTTAGATAGTAATCTCGTTATTTATAAGGGATAAGGGTGGATGAGTTTATCCAATGTTTGGTTTGAATAAAAAGTATGGATGGAATAATTATCTTAAAATTAGTTATTCCAAGATTGTAATATTAGTTTATCTCCTCTTAAAGTAGGATAACTAATTCTGAAATTGTTAATTACGGGATAACTTATTTTCAGCAAACAAATAACTAGTAGAACAGCATAGTTTCGAAATTCCAAACATAAAATAAACTTCATGTCAAATTTTACTTTAAAATTATTATACATATCATGTAAAGCAAATGACCTCTCATTGTTCCGCGAGTCTCACACTTTAAATATTAAGTTTTAACGAAATCTATTGAATTACCATTAATTCATATAAAAATCCATACTTGAGAAATATATATTACTTGAATATCATGTTACAAATGTTATTTTTTTTATTACCAAAAAAAAAAGTTACAAATGTTCTTTAAAAGAGTTTCGAGTGGTAGTGCATGTGAAAATTGTTTCGAATTAATAGATTAAGGTCCATTTGTTTGCAACATTATATATTAGGAAGTTTGAATCAGAATGTATTTTTAAATTATCAAAATATTGTCCTTGGATATGAACATGAATGATTAAAAATTTTTGTTTTTGAATATTTGAATGTGCATACAATAACAACGAGAACATATTTAGTGTCTTTCTACAAAGTGAGGTCTAAGGAGAATAAAGTATACGCAAGTAGAGAAGTTGTTTTCAATAGACATTGTAGATGACTTTTTCTTACACACTCAGATCATTGTAGGCAAATTTTTATTAATAAATATTAATTAATAACTTCATAAAATATAATGGCCAGCAGCAGTTAGCCAGTTACCTCCTATTATGAGCCAAATCGTACTCCCAAATAAATTAGTTAGTCCTCTTTGGTTAAATCAACTTTAAACAACTTTGGCAGTTCTTATTGTCCACCCCCTCCCCTCCCTCCCCCCGCTACCCCCGTCCCCAAAAATAGTTTATATTTTCCTTATCTTTATATTATAAGTCAGTTATGGCTACCTGTAAATTAACTCATTCAGGGCCCCTCAAGCCACGTGTTTGGAGGTTAGAGAAGGAAGAAAAACTTAAAATTCTCATTAAACCATA
Organism: Capsicum annuum; assembly: GCF_002878395.1. NCBI lineage: Eukaryota > Viridiplantae > Streptophyta > Magnoliopsida > Solanales > Solanaceae > Capsicum > Capsicum annuum. The sequence goes on along the minus strand of NC_061114.1, from coordinate 221,298,260 downwards.
TTTATATCATCTATTTCAGAAAAATGAAAATGGTGTGTTGGATTACAGGGCTGAGAAAGTGGAGGTTAGTAAAATTATTTTATTATTTGGTGTTCAAATTAGAAACAATTTATATGACACTTTTTATTTTTCATTACAAATAATATTAATGATCTAGATGGAGTATGAGAAGCATAGGGTGTATATAGACTTTATTTGAGGTAAGAAGATTGTTTCCAAAAGATCTCGACTTAAGAAAAAGAAAAGTTCAAAGCAATCCCAAAAATAGTAATGAAAGTATGAGAAGCAACAGAGAATAACAAAAACAAATGATAGCAACAAAACAATACTATAATCGTGATACGAGAAATAACGAGTAGCTACAAATAGAAGGACAAGAAATTACAAGAAAAATACTAAGACTACTAATATGAACGACAACAACATGTACCTACTAATAAAATAACATGTTTAATCCTTCTCCTTGCGGCATTTCAACAATTCACCAAAGTTATTTATTATTGCACTACTTACATAAGCATATATAATGTTAAGATCGTAATTTGTTGGCGATAATATACTTCTAGAAATAATTTTTATATAAAAAATAAAATAAATCAAATTACATATATTAATTGAATACTACAAGAATGAAAATTTAATTTTTACAATTATCGAATGACTAAAAATGTTATACAATATCCTTCCTACATTATGGTGCAAAGGGAATAGACTTGCAATCTTGTCAAATTGAAGTCATTCACTCATCCTAAAACCATCCTTTTTATCTCTATTGTATGAGGAGCTTTTTGAGTTCTAATAATCGATAAATAAACAGTTCAGACACTGCTTTTACCTTGAGGAGCGGACATAGACGTGAGTTGTGGTGGAATAGTTGGGATGATAATTTTTTTATTTTTTTTATGATCAGTTTTCAGTTAAAGATTTTAAATTTGATCTTTTTAGAATGAAAAGAATTTTGTTAGAAACGTCGCAAATGATCATGTTATACGTGAATTTAAATTTAATCGAACCTCAATATAAATATATTAATTATTTATTTATTTATTTATTAAAGAAGGGAGTGGAGGCATATAAAACAAACAAGATTAGCAATAACTTTGGTTAAAAGATTAATGGGGTCCTCAGAGCAAAATTCTGTGAATGAGTCAATTTGGGTGTTGGAATTTCTTTTTCTAATCTTATCTGGAACATTATCTCACGTGGCTTTATTCAACAACTTCTTGTCAACTTTTATTGACTTGGCCATAGAGATGTACATACTTCAGGTCCTACAAATATGAATTACCGTATCAAACTAAAATTTTCAATACTAGTGTTATATGGCATGATTATAGTATTTGATATACGTTTTTAAAAAATTTAATATTCTAAGATATCTCATTCTCGTCATTTTGGAGGCTGTATTGCTACAATTGAGTGCTATCTAGACTTTATTATTAACGTAGAGTGGTTGAAGTGAAGGCTCGTTTCAGGAGTCTTTTGTGATAAGAAGGTGTATCATAAGCTTAAAGTGAAGTTCTATAGAGTGTTAGTCCGATTGGTTATGTTATATTGAGTGAAGTGTTGGCCAGTTAAGAATTCCCACTGTTTGAAAGTAGCTGTGGAACCTTGGGGAGCGACCGGCAAGAAGGATTTGCACCGGAGTCGGGCCGAAATCGCTTTCAAGACAGTGACTTGTCACGACACAGTGTTTGTGACAACTCTTTTACTATTATTAATTCAGTTCCAATATTAATATTGTAGTATTTTTTTCCAACAATTTGAAAGCGATTTCCTTACATACAATATTGATAAATGGTTATTTCTTTGAACAAAACTTTTCTTGATTTGTCAAAGCTAGAGCCATTTGACGGAAATAATTTTAAACGTTGGTCACAAAAACTTCTGATTTTTTTCGAACAATTAGAAGTTGATTATGTTTTTTTTAATGAACCTCTAACTGATGGTTCTAACATTACTATTGGATCTAACACTGTTGTGGTTGATGACATTGCTAAAAAGAAATTTGAAAAGGATAACAAAACAGTTAGAGGAAATTTGTTGAACCATATGACTAATCATTTGTTTGATTTATTTGTTACCTAAAAATCTGCTAAAGAAATATGGGACAGTTTAGAAAAGAAATATGGTGCCGATGATGCAGAAAAGAAAAAATATGTTGTCGGACAATGGATTAAATTCTAAATGATTGACAATAAATCAATCATGGAACAAGTTCACGAATATGAAAATTTAACTGCTGATGTTCCGAATGAGGGCATGAAGATGTGTGAGATTCTTCAGGCTAATGTTCTGCTTGAAAAATTTCCACCATCCTGACGTGATTACAGAAATCAATTAAAACATAAGAAAAATAATTTAACTCTCCAAGAACTTATAAGTTACATGAGAACAGAGGAGGCAAATCATCTCAAAGACAAGATGGAAGCTCTGTCTCTTAATTCTACCAAAGCTAACCTTGTGGAATCTTCTGGTACTATTATAAAAGACAGGTACGAAGGAAAACAAAAGAATGTGCAGAATAAGGAACAAGTGAAAAAGAAAAATAATTTCAACAAGCCAGAAAATCAAATTAAAAAAATCAAAAGGGCCTTGTTTTGTCTGCAGAAAACTTGGCCACATGGCTGTCCAGTGTTATCTAAGAAAAGGACAAAAGTCAAAACAGGGAGGACAAGGTGATGCTCAAGCTCATCTTACAAAGGGTGATGAAGTGATTGCTGCAGTAATCGTCGAGGCAAATTTGGTAGCTAACAAGACTGCTTGGATATTGAACACAGGCGCTTCAAGACATTTCTGCGCTAACAAAGAATTATTTCATGACTTTGAGGAGTCCACCGATGGCGAGTGTGTTTACATAGGTAACTCCACTACTGCTGGAGTTATGGGTAAAGGAAAATTTTTACTTAAATTAACTTCTGAAAAAATATTATCCTTGAACAAAGTTCTGTACGTTCCCTCGCTCCATAGAAACTTAGTTTCTGGAGCACTTCTCAACAAAGTAGGCCTTAAACTTATTTTTGAAACTGATAAAATAATTATTTCTTGTGGAAGAAACTTTGTTGGGAAGGGATACCTTAGCAGGGGCTTATTTGTGCTGAACATTGATCAAGAGATTGTCAATAATGCAAATATTCCTAATTCTACTTATATTACTGAGTCTATTAATTTATGGCATGGTAGGCTAGGTCATGTTAATATTGTTTCTATTAAAAGACTTAGAAAAATGAGATTAATTCCTACAGTGAATATTGATGATATTTCTAAATGTCCTGTGTGTGTAGAAACAAAGCATGTTAAGAAACCTTTTAAATATGTTACTAGTAGAAAGATCGAATTGCTTGAACTAGTACATTCAGACTTAGCAGATTTTAAGAACACTATTAGTAAAGGTGGAAAGAAGTATTACATTACTTTTGTTGTTGACTTTTCTATGTACACTAAGGTATACTTCCTTAAGTCTAAAGATGAGGCTGAAAGTATATTTTTAAAATTCAAAGCAGAAGTAGAAAATCAATTAGACAGGAAAATCAAGAGATTTAGATCTGACAGGGGCGGTGAATATAATACTAAAACTCTAGAAGATTTTTGTGATAAAAATGGTATTATCCATGAGTTTAGTGCTCCTTATATTCCCCAACAAAATGGTGTAGCTGAATAAAAGAATAGAACTCTTAAGGAAATGATGAATTCTATGCTTTTAAGTTCAAGTCTACCTGACTATATATGGGGAGAAACTGTCTTATCTGCATGTTATATTTTTAATAGAGTCCCTCATAAAAAGTTAGATAGGACCTCATATGAATTGTGGAAAGGATTTGCTCCTAACTTAAATTTTTGAAAGTGTGGGGGTGTTTGGCTAAGGTTGGTCTACCTGATTTTAAATGAGTAAATGCAGGTTCTAAGACCTTTGATACCGTCTTTGTTGGTTATGCTCAAAATAGTGCTGCATATAGATTTATGTCATTAAAGGATTATTCTATTTGTGAATCTAGAGATGCAGAATTTTTTGAGCATGTTTTTCCTTTGAAAAATGATGTGCCTAGTGATGTGCAAAATAATACTTCTGTATCTGCGTCTGTTAACTCTTATGTTATGCCTGCTTCTGATGTTAATGCTAATGAGCATGAAAATGAACTTAGAAGGAGTAAAAAACGTAGAACTGAGATTAGATTTGGTCCTGATTTTATCAACACCTTCTTAACTGAGGACTTTGATATCGATACTTTAAATGATGAATTAGTGTCTATCTACTTAATAGAAGAAGACCCTAAGACATATGATGAAGCAATGAGTTCAATAGATGCGATATTTTGGAAAGAGGCTATTAAAAGTGAATTAGACTCTATAGTTTCTAATCACACATAAGACTTGTATGATTTGCCTAAAGGTTGCAAACCCATAAGTAGCAAGTGGATATTCAAGAAGAAATTGAGGTCTAATGGTACAATTGATAAATATAAGGCTAGACTTGTGATTATAGGCTTTAACCAAAAGAAAGGTGTTGATTATTTTGATACTTATTCTCCTGTGACTAAAATAGTGACCATTAGAATTCTTATTGCTCTAGCTATTATTCACAATTTTGTGGTACACCAAATGGATGCCAAAACTGCATTTTTAAATGGTGATTTAGAGGAAGAGATCTATATGACTCAACCTGAGGGCTTTGTGGTCCCAAGACAAGAGGATAAAGTATGCAAATTGAGAAAGTCCTTGTATGAACTTAAGCAGGCACCTAAGCAGTGGTATGAAAAATTTGATTTCACATTAATAGATAATGGCTTTGTTGTTAATCAATCTGATGCCTGTGTTTATTCTAAAATAATAGGATCAAACTGTGTGATTATATGTTTATATGTGGATGACATGTTAATCTTTGGCCCTAATGTGAATGTTGTAAATGAGACTAAGAAATTTTTATTTTTTAAATTTGAAATGAAAGACCTTGGAGAAGCTGATGTGATTTTAGGAATAAAAATCAAAAGAAATGTTAATGGTTTCTCTTTGTGTCAGTCTCATTATATTGAAAAAATGTTAAAAAGGTTTAATTGTTTTGATGTAGTTTCACTGAAAACTCCTTATGATCCTAGCATATACTTAAAAATGAATAAAGATTTCAGTGTTTCTCAAACTGAATATGCTAAAATAATTGGGAGTGTAATATTTCTCATGAACTATACTCGGTCTGATATAACTTATGTTCTTAGTAGATTGAGTAGATATACTCATAATCCCAGTGATAAACATTGGCATGCTCTTCATCGCTTGTTAAGGTACTTGAGAGGTACTATGGATTGGTGTTTGCATTTTAATAAATTTTCTGCTGTTTTAGAAGGTTTTTGTGATGCAAACTAAGTGACTGACAATAATGAAGTTAGCTCTACCAGTGGCTATGTGTTTACTTTGGGTGCAGGTGCTATTTCATGGAAGTCTTCGAAGCAGACTTGTATAGCACGTTCTACCATGAAATCTGAATTCATTATTCTCGAGTTGGCAGGGCAAGAAGCTGAGTGGCTGAGAAATCTTTTGACAGATGTTCCTTTATGGGGAAGACAAATGTCACCAGTCTCTTTACATTGTGACTCACAGGCGGCAATTGAGATTGATAAAAATAGTGTATACAATGGTAAAAAGAGACATATTCGCATCAGACATGGTGTAATTCAACAATTATTGAAATATGGTGTTATTTCCTTGGAATATGTTAGATCCGAAAGAAATTTGTCGGATCCTATGACTAAGGGTTTGACTAAGAAAATAGTCCTTGAATCGTTGAGGGGATGGGGCTAAAGCCTATGGATTGAGGTAATATGGTGGATATCCATTTGTGGTCAAACGAAGCCATATAGGCCTTAAATAAATACTACATATCATATCCCTATGGCGTGAGGTAGTGTATTATAAGGTTGAGCTTATTTTTGCTCTTAATGATCCATAGCCTTAAGGTGGTCTATGAGATAGACTTGATGGATCACCTACGTGAGTGTAAAAGATTGTCACCTTTATATGAAAGACTTAGGTTATCTTTCTAGAGCACTCATGAGACCCAAGATTTCTGTGCATGACCATAAACGCACTTTGTAGTATCTCGGAGGTTGCTTAAAATCAAGGATATGGCATGTGTTGTGAGGGTCTCAACTTATGTCCATCTAGTTCAAGAGTACTTCACTTTTTGGATATTTGTTGTTGGCTCATATCACTATGTGTCAATTCAAATCGAAAGATATTGACACTTAAGTACGTGTTCCTTCCTTTTGCCCATAATTTATTCTTATTCTTTATCTTTGCATTAGTGGGGGACTGTGGAATTAAATCTACAGTTGTTAATTTAATTAGTGTAATGCAAAGATGAATAACTTCTACGTTACAAAGGAGATGTGAATACTATTCCAATTTCAGTGAAACTAATATAATTTCAAGAGTCGATCAAATATTTTATATCTTTTAAGTTGTTAATTAGTGTGATTTCTAGTATTTTTCATGTAATTTTTTTGAAATATATAACATATTAAATTATTTTTTTTCTATTTCAATTTATGTGGCACAATACTTAAATGATCATAAATAATTAATTAGGGGTGATATAGTAAAATTACGGTTGAAGCAGACATGTCATAAATGTCTATTTTATTTTTTACTTAAATATTATTAATTTTTTAATGCATAAATAACTTATAATAATTAATTAGGAACAGTATAATAATTAATTAAGAGTGATATGGTACAATTACGGTTCAATCAGACATGTCATAAATATTATTAATTTTTTAATATATAAATAACTTATAATAATTAATTAGGTGTGATATAATAATTGATTATGGTAATATAGTACAATTACGGTTGAAGCAGACATGTCATAAATATTTATTTAATTTTTAAATTAAATATTATTAATTTTTCTTATATAAAAAAATTATATTAATTAATTATATATGGGGCCCATTATATTCAATAGGAGTAGCATCAATGGCAAAGTGGTAATTTATTAGAATGACATGAGTTGTAATTAATTCGAAATGGAAGGACTTTTGTTATAGTTGTTGATAAGGTCCAAACATTAAAAGACAAAATACAATAATTAACTATTGTAATTTATAATACTTTTTATAAATAATATATGTTACTCTCCTTATTTTATAATACTTATAATAATTAATCAGGGGTGATCTAATAAAATCACGATTGACCAGCGAAGCATAAATATCTTAAATGGTTTACAACGACTAATTAGAAGTGACATAACAAAATTACTATAAAAATACCAGTGAATTTTTTTTAAGTGGATCTCATATAAGACGTCAAGCTAATTTAAAACATCAAGAGTTAATTTAAAACATTATCTCGTAGCTTGTTACTCTATTTCATTGTTTGTTTTTATATTTTCTGCTTGTTATACTGTTATTTGTCCTGAGCCGGGGGTCTATCAAAAGTAATCTCTCTACTTCATCTGAAGTGGTGATATGAACTACGTACATTTACCCTCTCCGGACCTCACTTTATGGGAATAAATAGGATCAGGGGCGGCTTAACCCTTTTAGAGAAAAGGTGGCCGCCTAAGGCCCCCAAAATCTGATGGGCCTCAAATTTTTTTTAGTAATAATAAGTTACAAATTTTAAGAAATATATTAAATATTATTTATAGAAAAAAGAAACCTTTTATATAAAAAAATTTAGGAGCTTGATATAGTAAAAACTTTTTAATGCATGAATTATATTATTAATTAAAAAAGAATTATTAAATACGGTCATATAATTTTAAAAATAGACTTTAGAAAAATAATTATTTTTTCTTAAAAATGTAAGACCTCCGTTTGATTTTTGTCTTAGACCACATATTAGCTTGAGCCACCCCTGCATAGGATATATGTTGTTGTTGTGTATAGCAATCAATATATATATATATATAAGAGGATTATAGCTATGCCTATGTGGCACATCTCTAAGGCTTTCATTCACATTTATCTTTTTTCTCCTTTTTTAACATTTTTCTCATTTTTTTATTGCATTTTTTGGTTTATTCTCTTCTACTAAGCCATGGATTAAATACATAATAAAAGCCTCATATAATAAATGTAGCACTTAACTTACATTGAAAAGAAAAAAGGTGAGTCTTTTAGCATTTTCAGAATATGAAACAAACTACTTAAATGTTACATCTTATCTTATTAAATTATAACTCTTATCTCTCACTTCCTCCTTTTCAAGCTGTAAAAAAAAAAAATTGAAAGAAGAAGCTATTGGAAGTTTTAAATTCAGAAAATTTCTTCTGCAATCTTCTTCTTATGAGGTTAATATGTTTTCTCCATGAAGTTTTATTATTAATTTGAATACTTTTATTCAATTTGAAGATTTGTGATCATTGTCTCATTTTCTTTGAATAATTGTATCAGATTTTTAATTATGGTAAAATCCTTAATGAGAATTTGATTATTTTAATAGCTTTTACAAGTTCTCTTTGAATTTGGAGCAACACACATATTAATGCGAATTGCAAATATTATAATAAAATTTGTCACAAGTTTTCTTTATATAATTGTTGTGGTATATGGACTAACAAATATCTCTCTTTATTCTTTTATTTTAATTTACTTTTCATATAAAGATGAATTTTATTATCGATTTACATAATTTTTTTATGATACATATTCAAATTGCTTAAAATCATAATATAATCAATAGATGATTTTTTATGTTACGCCTTGACAGAGTATATATTAAATTTGACTATGTAAAATCTTGTGGCATCCTATACTGCAGTCCTTCCACTATCAATTTGGAGTAAGACATTGAGTTTATTTGGTTATATTTATTTATGTATATTTATTGAGATTGTGCTTTGTTTATAATGTTTGGCTTAGTTGTTATTGATGCTTTTGTCCGTTATTCTTAAAACTCCTTCATAGGTTTTGGTTTGAAAAAGAGTGTAGCTTTCTTGATTTGTTATCTGTTCTAGATTGATAATTTTTTTCGAAGTCACTCTATCTTACAATCTCGCTTCCCATTGTAATTGATATAATATCACGTCTGTGGGCGGGCCATAACAAAATTTTTATTTATATTTTGTTGATAATTTGATCATCTAGAGAGAAAAGAACTTTGATTAGATTATTTTTTTCCCGAATTTATTTCTTTTTAGTTTTCATTAGACTTTTTGTTGTTTTAGTTTTAAAAAGTTTAAGAATCGCTAAGTACCTTTTATGTTATTTATAAACTCGTATGTTGCACTATCTTTTTAAATAAAAAATTAATGATATTTTAATTCCATCAAAAATCTATCTCTAGATAATATTAGATTAAATTATTGAAGAAATATCATCTTATACATAAAATTACTGAAGTGCTTAAATGATATCATTATTTGACAGTAACATTAGACTGTTTTCTTGATTACGATTTTTTAATGGTTAATTGCGCATTACAAACAACTTTAAAAGTCATTATCTTAATTCTTTTTATCAATCTTACTTTTCTTTTTCATTTGTTATAATGAATTTAATGTATAATAATGAATGTGATGTTCATTTGGAATGTCAATTTTTTTAAAAAAATTGTATAAGTCAAAGAAGAAACAAACACGAATTGAGACTTATACATTTGTAGTATCATATTTGCAATTCCTGTATTACACTTTAGCTTCAATTTCCTCCTGTTTTTTTTTTCTTTTTTATTTTCATAGTATCTATTTTTTTTTTTCAAAAAAAATTCATTTTTTCCTTTGATGATTCTGATGTGATAATTAATTATCTACAGGTTGATGAATGAAAAAAAAAAAAAAGTAAAGAGTGATACAGATAGAATCTATACTTCTTTTCTTTTCTTTTCTTTTTTTCTTTTCTTTTCTTTTCTATTATATAGAAGCATTGGTTTCAACATGGTAGCTATTTGACATTAAGTTCAAAAATAAGGGTATTAAAGTCTTTAAATAAAATTGTAAGCTCATGTTGAAAATTTTTTGAGCTTCTTATTGTGGACCTATCAAGTCTTTAAACAAAGCTCACTTTTTTCTTATTAATTACACATAATGCCATTCAAGAAATTTACATAAATGCCATCACATGTGGCTCTTTAGCCTTTGCATTCATTTCCATATGTGGGCCCTCTATTTGTCATCTATTTTTTATTTTTATTTATTTATTTCTGAAAAAATATAATTATTTTATAAATTGTATTTCTCATTATATTTAGGATGAATGTGAGTACCTACGTGCTACTTTTATTTAGATTAAATAATATAAAATTATTTTAAATATATTATGTTTAAATAAATTGATTAATATGATAATAATTTATTGTAATAATTAATATGATAAATATAATTTAATACATTTTATTCTTTATTTACATTTCATATCAGACATATAATTTGCTTTCTTCCTTATTTGTTACATGAAATACAAGTTTGCCTAATTTAAATTTTTAATGTATAATTAATAAAATTAATTTAATAAATATTTTTTTAAGATTTGTGCCAAGTCAATATATACCAACAAAAAGAAATTAAAGAAAAATACCTAACAAGATTTTACTTATATAAGATTAAACATAATTTGTTACTAAATTATTATTATTATTATTATTATTTATTTTTATATATGCAAATCATATTATCCGTATTGGATTAAGCATACTACTCCTACGAGTTAATGAATTTTTTAATTAAAACTCTGAACATTAATTACTTGTTGAATTATAGTTATTTTAATCACCTCAAACTCAAACCAAAAGTTTTAATATTTTATTTTTATAAAACTTAATATATAAAATGTATTATACTCATATAACTTATTTGATTAAATTGATATTTTCTCGATTTATCTAAAATCTGCCGAATTATGATTTTAACTAAATAAATCTAATAATTAGTGTTTCTTTGATTTTTAAAAATTCACCAACATTCCTATACCATCCTTGATTAATTATTATAATTCATTTATATATTTAAAAATTAATAATATTTAATTAAAAATAAAATAGACATTTATGACATGTCTGGTTCAATCGTAATTTTACAGTATAACCTCTAATTAATTATTATAAATCATTTATATATTAAACAATTCATAATTTTATTATATCATCCCTAATTAATTATTATAAGTCATTTATGTATTAAAAAAATTAGTTCTCTCTCCATTTAAAAAAGAATGACTTACTTTCTTTTTAGTCTGTTTAAAAAAAATGATCTCTTTCCTTTTTTGACAATACTTTAATTTCAACTTTCCATATGACATGTTTAAGACCACAAGATTAAAGGGCATTTTGGTACATTTGACTCAACTTTAATTTAGAGCCACATGATTTAAAAGTCTTTTTTATTTTCTTAAACTTTGTATCAAGTCAAAGTAGGTCATTCTTTGTGAATCGGAGGGAGTAATATTTAATTATAAAAGGTAAAATAAACATTTATGACATATCTGTTTACCCCAAATTAATTATTATAAGTTATTTAAATATTCAAAAATTAATAATATCTAATAAAAAGGTAAAATAGATATAAAAATGACAAATTAACTCTTGATGTTTTAAATTAGCTTGACGTTTTATATGAGATCCACTTAAAAAAAAAATTCACGGGTATTTTTATAGTAATTTTGCTATGTCACTTCTAATTAGTCTTTGTAAACCATTTAAGATATTTATGCTTCGCTGGTCAATCGTGATTTTATTATATCACCCCTGATTAATTATTATAAGTATTATAAAATAAGGAGAGTAACATATATTATTTATAAAAAGTATTATAAATTACAATAGTTAATTATTGTATTTTGTCTTTTAATGTTTGGACCTTATCAACAACTATAAGAAAAGTCCTTCCATTTTGAATTAATTACAACTCATGTCATTCTAATAAATTACCACTTTGCCATTGATGCTACTCCTATTGAATATAATGGGCCCCACATATAATTAATTAATATAAATTTTTTATATAAGAAAAATTAATAATATTTAATTTAAAAATTAAATAAATATTTATGACATGTCTTCTTCAACCGTAATTGTACTATATTACCCATAATTAATTATTATATCACACCTAATTAATTATTATAAGTTATTTATATATTAAAAAATTAATACTATTTAATTAAAAAATAAAATAGATATTTATGACATGTCTGATTGAACCATAATTGTACCATATCACTCTTAATTAATTATTATACTGTTCATAATTAATTATTATAAGTTATTTATGCATTAAAAAATTAATAATATTTAAGTAAAAAATAAAATAGACATTTATAACATGTCTGCTTCAATCGTAATTTTACTATATCACCCCTAATTAATTATTTATGGTCATTTAAGTATTGTGCCACATAAATTGAAATAGAAAAAAAAACAATTTAATATGTTATATATTTCAAAAAAATTACATGAAAAATACTAGAAATCACAATAATTAACAACTTAAAAGATATAAAATATTTGATCGACTCTTGAAATTATATTAGTTTAACTGAAATTGGAATAGAAGAAAAGTATTATAAATCATAATATTTAAAACTTAAATTATATTTAAAATATAATTGACTATCAATGCCACAGAAATTTGGAGAACAAGAGTACTGTATTTAAAGGGCAAAAGAATAAAAATACACAAGAGATAAATGTAGAGAAATCAAGAAGCACCAAATGGATTATTAACATTTGTAACATTCAACACATTTCTAAATATTTCCAAATTCTTCTTGAATCAACACATATAAATAATAAAAATAATAAATATTAATAATTACATTTTACTATATCACCCCTAATTAATTATTATGATCATTGAAGCATTGTGCCACATAAGTTGAAATATAAAAAATATTATAAATTACAATGATAAAAATTTTAAATTATTTAAAAAATATAATTGGCTATTGTCGACACAAAACTCTGGACAAGGAGAGCAGCATATATTATTTAAAAAAATTATATAAAAAGTATTATAAATCACAATAGTTAACAACTTAAAATATCTAAAAATAATTTAATATATTATATATTTCAAAAAAATTACATGAAAAATACTAGAAATCACAATAATTAAAAACTTAAAAGATTTAAAAGATATAAAATATTTGGTCGACTCTTGAAATGATATTAGTGTCACTGAAATTGGAACATAAGAAAAGTATTATAAATCACAATAATTAAAAACTTAAATTATTTTTAAAATATAATTGACTATCAATGCCACAAAAGTTTGGACAAGAAAAATAATACATATTATTTGAAAATTACATAAAAAATATTATAAATTACAATAGTTAACAAATTAAATTATCTAAATACCTATTAAAAGTATGATTGATTATCTAAATTCTATTTGTGTTACATAAATTGAGATAAAAATTAATATATTGAACCCGTGCTAGATCTCGAGTGAATCTTAAAATGTATATGCAATTCTTTTTTTTAAAAAAAAAAACTTTTATTTAAATATATCAAAATTGAAAAGGTAAATTTTAATGCAGCACGTTAAACAATGTATAAGAACTAATGTTAACATAAATAATACCAACATTTACTAATAGAAACATTACTAATACAAACATTACTAATATATTTTATTCAAAAAGAAAATTTATACATTGTAACAAACGACTCCTACGTTTTGATGGAAGGAATATATACAAAAGAAAAGTTTGATAAAAAATTTACAGAAGTATATTTTATAAGCATTTTATCATACCAATGAAAACATTCTACTGCTCAAACTTCCTACTCCAACATATATTTTAAAACTTAAAAATTGCAATTCACATGTTTTATTGTTGGGCCCGTGCTGACACAGGCCTTGCACTTCTAGTAAATATATAAATGAGGCTTAGAAGTACGCTGATGTGGCATACTTCTAAAGCCACCATTCATATTTATTTGTTTTCTCCTTTTTTGGCATTTTTTCCCTTCTCATTTTGCTCTAAAAATATCCACTAAATTTGATTAGTTTTAATTTCCCTAATTAATCATAATTGAAGGATGAAGATGATAAACAGATGAAAACAAAGAGTCATGATAATGGTTAGTTGAGGAGTTTAGGGATAATGATAATGATAATGTACACTCATCTAATATTAGAGGAAGTAAATAATTAGAACATGAAATGACATAAAAGATAAAGAGTGTTACAGGATATCAATAATCAATAATGATAAGTAATAATAGTATATTTATTTCTCTTCATATTTAACCTAAAAAAATTAATGATAAATGCCGAAATTAAAATCACTATTTTCTGCCATCACAGTCAATGGTTAATTCTTTTGTTCAAGCATCCTACTCGCAATTACTCTTTCAAGCTGTAGACACGTGATTTTTGACCTTCCTCGAGTTTTAAACTATTTTCGACATTAAATATTTATTTTTATATAATATTTATTTTATCTCTTATTTAATTTTAATAGGTTTTATTTGAAAATAAATAAATAAAGAACATTTTGAGATATTTTATTTTATTTTATTTTTAAAATAATACGAAAAATTTTAAAATATATTTATTTTTATTTTAAAATAAATAGTCTACTGGTTTTAGTGTTATCTTGATTATATTTACTTTAAATTATTTATAAACTTTTATTGTATTATCATAAAATATAAAATTAATATTTTTTTTATTTTTATTATTTATTTTAATATATTATAATTAAATTTTAAAAAAAATTACAAATCTTATCCTAAACTACCCAACCACCCCCACTTTTTTCTCAACTCCCTCAACTTCCCACCCTATACACACTATATATATAACACACACACTACAACACTCTACAAAGACAATACACACACGATAAAGACAACACAAAACTTGAAAAAACCCAACAACAAAAAAAAGGAACACATTTTTAAAAAAGAGGAGAAGACACACATGAGAGGAAGGGGAGAATATTTTGTGAAATTAAAAAAAAAAGGTAGTGAAAACATTGAAGAGAAGGGAAAAACAGTAAAAAAAAACAAAAGAAGAAAAAAAAACAGAAAGGGAAAAATAAAGCAAAAAAAGAAGGGTTAGGGTTAGGGTTTGAGTTTGAGATCTTGTTCGAGTTTTCGGTGACGACGTTCTTGCATCGATATTTGATTTAATTTGTAATATAGGTTTCATTTCATCTTGTATTATATTTCATAAGTTTATCATAAATCAAAGGATGAATGAAGTTGTTCCAACGACTTGTTATATTATTTAGCGTGTGTAATTTATTATTTTTATATAGTTCACTTTATATCTTTGTCTATCACTCGTTTATTGGCTTGGAATAATGTTGGTTAGATTAGTTTGAATTTTGAATGATATATTTTTTAAAAAGTTAATATTAAAGGATTGTACAATTATGTATAGTTTATGAATAATTAGAAAGTAGTTAGAATAAATCTTACTATGTGACCCATGCATGCATGCAAAAAATAAAAATAAAAAATGCACATACACATACTGGTCTTTGAAGTTACTTACTACTACTTATGAATTATTTTTCAAACAAAAAAAAAAATGCTGAAAGTTCTTTTCATATTATTATTATGAGGCGTTTTAGTATTACTAGTATTGTTCTCCACATTGATCTGTAAAATAGTTATATTCAAATTTTGTTTTCTGATTTTCATTGATATACTTGGAATGGTTTAAGATTAGATAAAAAATTTAAACGCTGCATTTTTTTTTAAAAAAAGTATTGACATGTATTAATTAAAACATAATAATAATAATTAAAAATGTTATCATGTGTAATTTAAGTGTGTATCTTTAGTTATTGTTTTAAAATATTTCTATGGTCTTTATAAGTTAAATTTCAAAACAAAAAAAATGTGTTTACTAAAGATTAAAAGCCGGCGTGTAATTTTGGATAATACAACTTTCGTTTTCTCCGATGAATTTATATATTGTTTATTTAATTATATTTAAATTATTAAATGTAGGGTATTTATTTGTTTTCTTGTTTTACATTACGTTAGGTCATAAGAAATTAAGTGAGATAAAATAAGAGGATAAAAAATCAATAAAAATAGTCTTGATTTTTACTAATCAACGCCTTCAATGTTTAGCAAATATTTAGACATGTTTTAAAATATTCATCTCAATTAAGAATGTGACGTACGTATCTTTTGAGACATTTAAAATTTAAGGATGCAATAATGCAACTTGATAAATAATTTTTCTAAAATTTTTTTTTGTTGATTTATTTAATATAAGATAATAAACAAGTTTTTTGGGATAGTAAAATGAGTGAATTTAAGCCTTAACATGATTTATTCAAATAGTTTAAATCAAAACAAGTCAATAAAAGCGACCGTGCTAGAACCACGGGACTCGAGGGGTGCCTCACACCTTTTCCTCGGCCAACAGAATTCCTTACCTGGTCTTCTGTTTTCGCAGACCATAACAAAGAGTCAATTCTTTTGATTAGGGATTCAAAAAGGTGACTTGGAACACCATAACTTAATTTCAAGTGGCGATTCCTGTAAATAAATTAATCCTTATTCAATATCGTCACTTTAATTGAAAAAAAAATCTTCGACTCGATTCCTCGAACGAAAAAGGGGTGTGATATCTCTGGCAACTCTGTTGGAGAATTAATAAGAATTCGAGCTTTTTATATTGACTTATACTTGCTTTAATTATTGTTGATATTGTGTTTGTTGGCCTTATGTGCTACTTGCCGCTTATTTACCGCTTTGATATTGATTGAACTGTATTATATATTGTCTTCTCTTGCGCACCCCCTATGAGTCTCTGAAATAGGATAGAAGGAATGCAGCGTATGCATCCTACTTTTTTTTTTGAGATAGCCGTAGTGTCAAGGCACCTGGTGAAGGATTATAGTCACACATGTCAGGCGGGGTTCGTATCGACAACGAAGGCAGTATTGCCCTGCTACCGATCAAGTTGTCCCTCCCTGGCTTAAGAGTACGCTTGGGTAAGCCAGTCTAGACGCCTATCTCTATTAAGCTTAAACTTAGAAGAACTGAAAACTCAGAATCTGGTTATCCCTATTAGGTGCCGCTTTATTTGCATCATATGCATTTGACTTAGCGGGACTCAGCACAGGGGCCGGGTCTGTCTAGGATAGGTGACCTACTTTATAAAGACCAACATGTGCATCATACGTGCTCTTTGACATTTGTTTGGAAGGTTGTTTGTTTGTTGACCGGCTTTAGGCAACTTTAAAATGCAAGAGATTAAATTATCCTCATACTTAGTGAATCATTTTTTAAAAAAAATAAAAAAATTATTTTTAAAAGAAAGGATTTTTTTTTTTAAAATATAGTAACATAGTTTTACGGTTTTTATGAACTACGAGGGTCTGATTCTCACATCTTAGTGAGATACGTAGGAAGTCATTCTCAGGATACGACCTTATCTTTTGAAAAATTATTCATAAATTTATCGGGGAATGTTTTAAAAATATGATTATTTTCATAATTATTTTTCTAATCCTCAAGTCCAATTTTTATATATCTTAATAGCCCTGAATCCTTAGGGATCATGAGGCTAAGTTTTTACAAAATAAAAAATATAAATAAATCTTAACAGCCCTGAACCTTTGGGGGTCTTGAGGTTGAGTTTTGTATGACATAATTTTCAAGAATTACGCACACCTGATTCTCATCTTAATGAGATACGTAGGCAGTCCTTCATGGATTCGGTGGTCTTAAAAAGAAAATTTTGAACTCTGACACATTAATTTTCTCTAAAATTAAAATAGTATTAGGTGGTTGGTTTGTGGCTAAGTTTGGATTCTCATCCATGCAACAGAGGTTCAAAGAAATGATAAAGATGACCCGCAAAGAGGGTGTAGGGTATGACAACGAAGAAGAGCAGAATCAGTTAATTTCGCAAGAATTAACATCAATGAAAGAAAATAAGTTATTGAAACAACAGATAGCGGAGATGTATCGAGCTTGGTTGAATGGACAAGCCTCGTCTTCCTCAATCCCTGGACTTTCAAATACGAATGATCCAAATCCTGCTCAAGATCAAACTGGCGATCCATTTTACCCACCTGGATTCAGCCCATATGCTAATGTATCTGGAGCTGCTGGTACTTCCACCATGTGCCCACCAAATTCGTCTGTTATATATAACCCATTTTTCACTCCTGTAGCACCAGCTATTGCGGGTTCTCAATCAACAGTACAGAAGAATATGGGGAAACCAAGTCATGGTCAATTGTATCCTCCTGAAATAACTTTCAAACCCCCAAATCCATATTATCATGCTCATCAACACGATTCTCCTATCGTGATTGAGAAGATTGTTAACAGTGAAGAATAGGAAAAGATGGCCAGGAAAGTGAGAAGCTTGGAGCAAAGTATGAGAAATATGCAAGGATTGGAAGAGCCAAAAAGTGTTTCATACAAAGATTTGTGTATGTTTCTTGATGTCCATTTGCCGCTAGGATTCAAAATGCCAAAGTTTGACAAATACGAAGGTCATGGTGATCCTGTGGCTTATTTGAAAAAGTTCTGCAATCAATTAAGAGGGGCAGGGGGGAAAAGAAAAACTATTAATGGCTTACTTTGGAGAAAGTCTGGCGGGGATAGCTTCTGAATGGTTCATTGACCAAGATATTTCTCGTTGGCACGTTTGGGATGACATGGCTCGAGATTTTGTTCAGCAATTTTAATATAATATTGAGATAGTGCCAGATCACACCACACTTGCGAACATGAGAAAGAAGACAACCAAAATTTTTCGAGAATATGCTGTTAGATGGAGAGAGCAGGCTGGAAGAGTCTGACCATCGATAAAGAAGTCTGAAATGATTGATATCTTTTTACAAGCATAAGAACCTGATTATTTTCAGCATTTGTTGTCAACTATTGGAAGCACATTTGTTGAGGTCATTACAGTTGGAGAGATGGTAGAGAGCAGAATTAAGTTCAGAAAGATTATCAGCCAGACCACCTTGAAAGCAACAACACAGACAATTCAAAGTAGTTCAGGAAGCTTTGGTGAAAATAAAAGAAAAGAGGATGTAGCAACTATTATGCTAGGTCCACGACAAAAGTGGAGAGGTGCGCGTCACTCTTACGCACAATCTCAATCCCAGATTTATGTCCAAGACCCATATAATCATCCACGACACTACATTCCTCCACAAAATCTATTATATTTCACTCCATCTCCTCAATATTCTATCCATAATGCACAACCATATGCTCGGGCCCCTTCTTATCCGCAATGGCGTGCACCAACCCCTCAGGATCATCTTCCAATTCGACAAACATACCCAAGCCCCTCCAGAATCAATGTTTGCTCTAAGCTAAACAATGAAAAGAGGCAGAAGCTAAGGGATAGTTTCACCCTAATTGGAGAATCTTATACCAGTTTATTTCAGAAATTGAGAAAAAGGGACATGATCACTCCTCTTCTTGGGTATACACCCGACCCACAATCAAGAAACTTTGACCCTAATGTACGATGTGTATATCATTATAATGTTCAGGATCTTAATACTGAAGATTGTCGTGCCTTGAAAAGAGAAATAGAAAGAATGATTCAAGATAAATTGATTATGGTGAAGGACATTGACAGTGGTGAAGGCTCTAGTCATGCTGATGTGTGAACTGACTAATATGTCAAGCTCAACAATTGAGAAGGCACTCCTTCCCTTACTAGAAAGGATTTGTAGAAGTTTATTTGGTTTTTCTTTCTGTTATTCGAATTATTTCAAGATTGTAGTTCGGAGTCTATCTTGTCTTGTTTATGTGTCATTTATGTTGAAATTCAATCATCTTTTCTTTTAACAAAAAGCAGTGTCCCTTTTATTTATTTATTATATTATATTTTTACTTTATTTTAATTATTTGTCTTTCTTTTCTTTACATAGTTTTTTTATGTGGATTATAGTGATATGATATGTATGCTGAATTTACACCGGATCTTAAAATCTAATCTAATCCTAAAACACTTGACCAAGAAGATAGAGTTGAAAGGGAAAATCATGTAAGAAAATAAGTAAAGTGTTGAGATATTTGCTGATTGAGTCAAAGCCTCACTTGAAAGGATTGAAGCAATCGCTTTGTGAATAAAAAATGACCTGGTCATCAATGAGAAGGTCAATCTCAAGCATTTTAAATGGAAGCGATCAGAGGATATATAGTCTCCACTGTCAGGAGAAGTAAAAGAAAGTTAGTTCTAAAAACGCATGAGTCCTCTAATGGGAGAAATATAGAAGATAATGTGATCTTTATGTTTGACAGATGCATAGAAATAGCGACGCAAGTGCTAAGTCACGGTCAATGTTGAAGAGATATGTATGAACTTCATGTGCCACTCCCAGATTGCATGTTATGTATTTGCATTTGTAAAGATTGAAGTGATGAAGGCATTTTGTTCTACTATCCAAAAAATATAGCAACCTTTGCTTATCCCTTTTGAGCTTTTATCTTTCTTCGTACCCCTCTTTTGGAATCAAATTAAAGTTAAAAAAAAAGTTTTTTTTAAAAAAAAAGAAGAGAAAAAATTAAGCAAAAATTCAAAATCAAGCAAAAGAATTTTCATGAACTACGTTTGACCTGATTCTTGCTATGACAAGATACGTAGGCAGCCCTACTCTGGGGTTCGGTCCAACTAAAAAAAATTCAAGTTACCTAGAGTGAAATAAAACTGGGGAAAAAATTTATTTCCTTAAAAGAGTTGATTTCAAAAGTTGTATGTTTTACCAGTGTTATGTAAATTTTGAGCCTCATGCTGCCCTTTCTTTCTAATCCTTTCCAAAAGCCTTACAACCAAAGAAAGACCTTCAGATCAATCTTTGAGAATGTCAAGGTTTAACATCTTATGGGTGCTTGATATTTCATATTTTGAATGTTATTTTCTTACAAATAAAAAGAAAAAATGAGAATGAAAATGAGAGTCTTATTGGTGAAACCCTTTTTGGGTATCATAAGGCGATGGTGAGTTGAGAAAGAAATGAAAATGAGATAGGCTTGTTGGTAAAAATCCATTGAGATGCCACAAGCCGAAGGAGTATTGTAAGAGAGAACAAATTCAGCAGTGACTCGGTTTCAAACTCAATAAGTGAGCAAAATTTGACAAATGATTAGCGTGAAAAGATTCAGTTGTTTAATTCAAAAATGCATATCATAATCACTGGAATCAGCTATCATACTCAAATAAGTTTTCCATTTATGTTGATTTGAAAAAGAGATGCACTTTGTCTTTCCCTTTTCCCTTTTTCTTTTTCTTTTTCTTTTTATTATTTTTATCGTCATATGAAAAATCGTTTTCATTTTACGCATATTTTTTTTTA
>NC_061114.1:221257080-221274012 GCF_002878395.1 Capsicum annuum | reverse complement strand
TATCGTCATATGAAAAATCGTTTTCATTTTACGCATATTTTTTTTTAGTCGAATTCACGTCATGTCAAGTAAGAAAGAGGTTCAAAACTTGCTATCAACTCCCTCAATTGCACAAAGCATGACAAAGGGCTGATGTATGATGTGTGAGCCCATGCTAACACATTTGAAGCTTTTAACTCTAAATAATTGCGAAGTCTTGAGCAACTTTAGTCGTTTCTAATTATTTTACTTTGATTTTGCAGCAAAATAGAGAAGAGGGAGATCCATCAATAAAGAAAGCAAAAGGGAATTGAAAGAAAATAAGGAACTGTGAGTGACTGACGACATCCATGACACGTCGTCAACCTCGTGATAGGCTGTCATGGATGCCGTCAACCTTAACAGAAGATGTAGCTGCAGGAAGTTTTATGACGGCAATCACAACATGCCATCAAGATCCTGATAGGACGCCACAAATGTCATCAACCTTAACAGAAGATGTAGCTGAAGGAAGTTTTATGATGGCAATCACGACACGCCGTCAAGATCCTGATAGGACGTCACAATCACCGTCAACCATAGGCAGCAGGAGTTGAAATTACAAAGAAGTTAACGACATTCGTGACAGGCCGTCAAGATTGTGATAGGACGTCACGGGCGCCGTCACCTAATCCGAAGAAAATTAGAAATTTTAATATTATTTTCTTATTTAAGATTGACTATTTAAAGACTTGTTTTAGGATTTTTAAAGATAATTATTCATTGAGGAAACTATCTTACAACATACGACTTTTCTCTCTGTCTATCTCAAGAACAATATTTTAGAGTATTACCTTGTGATTCAAATACAAGTTCACTTTTGATTTCATTTATCGTTGTAAGTTAATCCTTTCAATTATGAATTCAACTTGTGTACTTATCTATTGCATCATGAGTGACTAAACATCTTTAACCTGGATTGTGGGATCAGGGTTAGGTCATGATAAGGTGTTAATTAATTACTCAAGGTTTAATAGGTGTTAGGATTTCTTGGTAATTCTGATATTATAACTTATGTCCGTTGGTTGCAAACAATAGGCGTACCTACTTTGGTTTGCTTGAGAAAGAAATCATAAATAGTAGAAAGTGAATTATCGATAGGGACTCGAAAAGGCTTCGTTCAATAATCAGCGTTGTAGCAAGGTTGATTAACCTGAGGTAAAATCTAGGTAGTGAGTTGTGATTCCCTAATTCCAAGAGGATTAGGAAATCAGACGCTTGAATAGGTCGAGAGATATTTGAGCATACCATCAATAAAGATAGCTTGTCATCCTAACCACCGTGAGAACCTTGAGTTATTTGTAGCATCTGTCATGTACCGTAAACCCTAGTGAACATAATCCCAGTTATTTCATAAAAATATTAGTTACAAACATTAATTTCAAAGTGACTAACAATTGTCTGAGAAATTTAAACTCCCATTTCAGGAAACAGTAAACTACTAGTGAATTATTTCGTAAACAACTTGAGTTCACACCCTATTCCCTGTGGGATTCGACCCCAACCTAGTTGGGTTTTATATTGACAATGATCGCTACACCCATTCCAGAGTGTAGTTTGAGCGTTCTCAATGTACCAAGTTAACATGCTTCAAAATAAAGTAAGATATCCAAGAATGCTTGTCACCTGATAGTTTTTGGACTCATAGAAGTGAAAGATATGTTTGAAGTTAAACTCAGGAGCATCATGCAAGAGGAATATGATTTGAGTCAAAAAGTTCTAGTAGAAAGAATTCGGGGGTAAAAAATGCAAGGCAACGATACTTATCAATGATTGAAATGGAGTTGAGTATGACAAATGCAAGAGTAGTCACCTCAATAGCCAGATGCCACAAATCAACCACTACGTTTTTAAATGATAATTGGTCTTTGTTTGAAATAGAGAGGAATTTAATCTCAATTCAAATGCTTTAAAGTTTAGATATCAACAAGATGAAATTCCTCACTTTTGGAAATGCAAGAGGCAATATTTCTACACATATTTAGTAATCACAATCATAGTGAAAACTCATCATCCTATACCCCTAGGAGATGCACTTCCTTGTTTGGGTAAGTCATTTTTCATTTGTTAGGTGATGCACTTCCTAACTTGAGCTTTAACTTATAGAAGATGCACTTTATAGTTGAGTCATTTTAATTAACCCCTAGGAGACGCACTTCCTAGTTAGAGTATGTCTAGCTTAATTCGTTAGGTGACGCACCTCCTAACTTGAACCATCACTCCTAGAAGACGCACTTTCTAGTTTAGTCATTTTATTTAACCC
Source organism: Capsicum annuum (assembly GCF_002878395.1). Classification (NCBI taxonomy): domain Eukaryota; kingdom Viridiplantae; phylum Streptophyta; class Magnoliopsida; order Solanales; family Solanaceae; genus Capsicum; species Capsicum annuum. The sequence continues at coordinate 221,271,731 of NC_061114.1, read as the reverse complement.
TTAGGAGAAGAACTTCCTAATCTGGATAATTTAAGTTTCATTCGTTAGGTGACTCACTTCCTAACTTGAATCATCACTTCTAGAAGACACACTTGCTAGTTGAATCATTTCATTTAATCCTTAGGAGACACACTTCCTAGTCTGAATAATTCAAGTTTCATTAGTTAGGTAACGCATTTCCTAATTTGAATCATCACTTCTAGAAGACGCACTTTCTAGTTGAATCATTTTATTTAATCATTAGGAGACGCACTTCCTAGTCTGGATAATTCAAGTTTCATTCGTTAGGTGACGCGCTTCCTAATTTGAACCATCACTCCTAGAAGACGCACTTTCTAGTTGAGTCATTTTATTTAGCCCTTAGGAGATGCACTTCCTAGTCTGGATAATTCAAGTTTTATTCTTTAGGTGACACACTTCCTAACTTGAACCATCACTCCTAGAAGACGCACTTTCTAGTTGAGTCATTTTATTTAACCCTTAGGAGACGTGCTTTCTAATCTGGATAATTTAAGTTTCATTCGTTAGGTGGCGCACTTCCTAACTTGAATCATCACTTCTAGAAGACACACTTTCTAGTTGAATCATTTCATTTAATCATTAGGAGAAACTTTCTAGTCTGGATAATTCAAGTTTCATTCGTTAGGTGACACACTTCCTAACTTGAACCATCACTCCTAGAAAACACACTTTCTAGTAGAGTCATTTTATTTAACCCTTAGGAGATGCACTTCCTAGTCTGGATAATTCAAGTTTCATTCGTTAGATGACGCACTTCCTAACTTGAACCATCACTCCTAGAAGACGCACTTTCTAGTTGAATAATTTCATTTAACCCCTAGGAGAAGCACTTCCTAGCAGAATAAGTCAGTTTTCATTTGTTAGGTGAAACACTTCCTAACTTGAACATTCATTCCTAGAAGACGCACTTTCTAGTCGAGCCATTTCATTTAACCCCTAGGAGAAGCACTTCATAGTCTGAATATGTCAGTTTTTATTTGTCAGGTGAAGCACTTACTAACTTGAACATTCACTCCTAGAAGACACACTTTCTAGTCGAGTCATTTCATTTAACCCCTAGGAGACGCACTTCCTAATCGGAATAAGTCAGTTTTCATTTGTTAGGTGAAGCACTTCCTAACTTGAACAGTCACTCCTAGAAGACGTACCTTTTAGTCGAGTCATCCCCCTTGATTCCTATAAGATTTACGTTTTAGTTGAGTCATCCACCTTGATTCCTATAAGACATACCTTTTAGTCGAGTCATCCCCATTGATTCCTATAAGAAGTACCTTTTAGTCGAGTCATCCCCCTTGATTCTTATAAGATGTACCTTTTAGTCGAGTCTTCTAAGTATAAACTGGGGCAAAAATTTTGTTCGTGTTCATTGAATTTTATTTTATACTCAGGACCCTCCTGAAGAATGAGAATTTATTTTATACTCAAGCCCCTCCTAAAGAATGAGATGTTATTTTTCTGTTTTACTAATTACTTTGATTCCAGGAGCCTGCCTAAAAAAAAGAGTAAAGGAGTAACAAGTTGGGAGCCCGCCTGAAGAAAAGGGCGAAGGAGAAAAAAGGTCCAGGAGCCCGCCTGATGAACAGGGTGAAGAAAATAAAGTTCAGGAGCCCGCCTGAAGAACAGGATGAAGAAAAGGAAAGTCCAAGAGCCCACCTGAAGATCAGGGTGAAGGAGTTGTTAGTCTAGAAGCCTGCCTGAAGAACAGGGTGAAGATTTTCAAGATCAAGGTTAGAGAAAAGTCTGAAGAATGAGTCAATTGTCAAGTTCCTCTTCAATGCCAAGAGCCAACATGAAGGAACATTTCATTTTTTTTTAAGATTGAACTCAAAATAACAACTATCTCACCATTTGAGAAGTCATGAAGATTCAAGTCAAGATTCCAGAAAAGTTGTGTAATAGATAGGATCTTTCACTTGTATCTTCGTTTTTTTTTTGTTATTCATTTAGATGTAAAAGCAGAAGTCGTGAACCGAAAACTCGATGGAACCTGACTCGACCTCTAGCTCATTGTCTTCCCATTTTGCCTTTTTGGACTACACGTGACCTGATTCTCTTATAACCTGGGATATGTAGGATGTCCAAAACAAGGATTCGGTCGCATTTTTTTTTCTTTATCCTCATTTTTTGAATAATCGAAGGATCAAAAATCAACTTTTGTCTACTTCTTTGTATGAAAACTCTTTGAGATTTCACACAAAGAGGGTCAAAATGTAGACACGTGATTTTTGACCTTCCTCGAGTTTTAACCTATTTTCGACATTAAATATTTATATTTTATCTAATATTTATTTTAGCTCTTATTTAATTTTAATAGGTTTTATTTGAAAATAAATAAATAAATAAATAAATAAAGTACATTTTGAGATATTTTATTTTATTTTATTTTTATTTTTAAAATAATACAAAAAATTTAAAAATATATTTCATTTTTTTAAAAATAAATAGTCTACTGGTTTTAGTGTTATCTTGATTATATTTACTTTAAATTATTTATAAACTTTTATTGTATTATCATAAAATATAAAATTAATATTCTTTTTATTTTTATTATTTATTTTAATATATTATAATTAAATTGAAAAAAAAAAGTTACAAATCTTATCCTAAACTACCTAACCACCCCCACTTTTTTCTCAACTTCCTCAACTTCCCACCCTATATACACTATATATATAACACACACTACAATACTCTACAAAGACAATACACACACGAGAAAGACAACACAAAACTTGAAAAAAACCAACAACAAAAAAAAAAGGAACACATTTTTAAAAAAGAGGAGAAGACGCACACGAGAGGAAGGGGAGGATATTTTGTGAAATAAAAAAAAAAGAAAGGTAGTGAAAACACTGAAGAGAAGGGAAAAACAGTAAAAGAAACAAAAGAAGAAAAAAAAACAGAAAGGGAAAAATAAAGCAAAAAAGAAGGGTTAGGGTTTGAGTTTGGGATCTTGTTCGAGTTTTCAGTGACGATGTTCTTGCATCGATATTTGACTTAATTTGTAATACAGGTTTCATATCATCTTGTATTATATTTCCTAAATTTATCATAAATCAAAGCATGAATGAAATTGTTCCAACGGCTTGTTATATTATTTAGCGTGTGTAATTTATTATTTTTATATAGTTCGCTTTACGTCTTTGTCTATCACTCGTTTATTGGCTTGGAATAATGTTGGTTAGATTAGTTTGAATTTTGAATGATATATTTTTTAAAAAGTTAATAATATTAAAGGATTGTATAGTTATGTATAGTTTATGAATAATTAGAAAGTAGTTAGAATAAATCTTACTATGTGACCCATGCATGCATGCAAAAAATAAAAATAAAAAATGCACATACACATACTGGTCTTTGAAGTTACTTACTACTACTTATGAATTATTTTTCAAAAAAAAAAAATGCTGAAAGTTCTTTTCACATTATTATTATTAGGCGTTTTAGTATTACTAGTATTGTTCTCCGCATTAATCTGTAAAATAGTTATATTCAAATTTTGTTTTCTGATTTTCATTGATATACTTGAAATGGTTTAAGATTAGATAAAAATTTTAAACGCTGCATTTTTTTTAAAAAAGTATTGACATGTATTAATTAAAACATAATAATAATAATAAAAAATGTTATCATGTGTAATTTAAGTGTGTATCTTTAGTTATTGTTTTAAAATATTTCTATGGTCTTTATAAGTTAAATTTCAAAACAAAAAAAAAAATGTGTTTACTAAAGATTAAAAGTCGGCGTGTAATTTTGGATAATACAACTTTCGTTTTCTCCGATGAATTTATATATTGTTTATTTAAATTATTAAATGTAGGGTATTTATTTGTTTTCTTGTTTTACATTACGTTAGGTCATAAGAAATTAAGTGAGATAAAATAAGAGGATAAAAAATCAATAAAAATAGGCTTGATTTTTACGAAGCAACGCCTTTAATGTTTAGCAAATATTTAGACATGTTTTAAAATATTCGTCTCAATTAAGAATGCGGCGTACGTATCTTTTGAAACATTTAAAATTTAAGGATGCAATAATGCACTTTGATAAATAATTTTTCTAAAAAAAAATTTCGTTGATTTATTTAATATAAGATAATAGACAAGTTTTCCGGTATAATAAAATGAGCGAATTTAGGCCTTAACACGATTTATTCAAATAGTTTAAATCAAAATAAGTCAATAAAAGCAACCGTGCTAGAACCATGAGACTTGAGGGGTGCCTCACACCTTTCCCTCGGCCAACAGAATTCCTTATCCGGTCTTCTGTTTTCGTAGACCATAACAAAGAGTCATTTTCTTTTGATTAGGAATTCAAAAAGGTGACTTGGAATACCATAACTCAATTCCAAGTGGCGAATATGTAAATAAATTAATTCCTATTCAATATCGTCACTTTAATTGAAAAAAAACCTTCGACTTGATTCTTCGGGCGAAAAAGGGGTGTGAAAAAGTGGCAAAAGGATGTGGAGATGTTGATGTGGCATAATTCACAAGTAAGTATTTGTATTTATCTTTTTTTCTCAAAATTTTGAGGTTTTCTCTATTTTTAAAATTTTATCAAATAATGAATTTTTGTAACTCTCCTTTTTATTAGGTGTTTCGAGGGGCTGGTCTGGCCGGTATTAGGGGGATTGGTGGTGGAATGGAGATGTTAAGAAAAAGGTGGAGATGAAGAAGGCGGCTTATGCTAAGTAGATTGAGAGTAAGGTTGAAGAGGAGAAGCGGGTGAGTAGGGAGGAGTACAAGTTAGCTAAGAAGGAGGCTAAGTTAGTAGTTACGACTGCTAAGACAACAGCTTTTGAGAGTTTGTATAAGAGGTTGGAGGAGAAAGGCGGGAAAAAAAGGCTGTTTAGGCTTGCAAAGGTTAGGGAGCGGAAGGATCGGGATCTGTACTAATTGAAGTGTATTAATGGAAAGGATGACAGAGTATTGGTGGAAGACGCCCTCATTAAGAAAAGATGGCAGTCGTATTTTCATAGGCTCTTAAAATGATGAAGGGGACAAAGGTGTTGTGCTAGAGGAGTTGGAGCACTCCGGGGAGTGTCGCAATTTTGGCTATTGTTGGTGTTTTAAGGTAGAGGAGGTTGGTGAGGCTATTCGCAAGATGCAAAGGGGTAGGGCGATGGGGCTCGATGAGATCCCAGTGGATTTTTTAAAGTTCTCTGGCGGGGCAGGGTTGGGGTGGCTGACCAACTTATTTAACAACATTTTCAAGTCCACAAATATGCCCGATGCGTGGAGATGGAGCACGATGATCCCTTTATATAAGAATAAGGGTGACATTCAGAGTTGCAACAACTATCGGTGTATAAAATTATTGAGTCACACGATGAAGATTTAAGAGAGAGTGGTGGAGCAGAGGTTGAGGAAGATTGTGTCTATTTTAGAGAATCAATTTGGTTTTATGCCTGATCGCTCTAAGACTGAGGCAATTCACCTGGTGCGGAGGCGGGTTGAGCTGTATAGAGAGAGAAAGAGGGATCTTCACATGGTGTTTATTGACTTAAAAAAGACGTATGATAAGTTCCCTAGGGAGGTTCTTTGGAGATGCTTGGAGACGAGGGGGATCCCGGTGGTGTACATCAGAGTGATTAAAGACATTTATGAGGGGGCAAAGACGCGGGTAAGAACAGTGGGAGAAGATTTTGAGCATTTTTCGGTCTTGACAGGGTTGCACCAGGGATCAACTCTTAGTCTATGTTTATTCACCTTGGTGATGGATGTGTTGACGCGGAGTATATAAGGCGAGGTGCCTTGGTGTATGCTTTTTGCGGATGATGTAGTTTTGATTGATGAGTCGCGCAAGGTGTTAATGATAAGCTGGATGTTTGGAGATAAACCCTGGAGTCTAAAGGGTTCTGGTTGAGTAGGACCAAGACGGAGTACTTGGAGTGCAAGTTTAGTGACTCAAGACAGGAGAAGGAGGTGGTAGTGAAGTTGGATTCCCAGGCGGTTTGCAAGAGGGATAGTTTTAAGTACCTTGAGTCTACGATTTAGGGGAACGGACAGATAGATGAGGATGTATCTCATTGTATTGGGGCAGGTTGGATGAAATAGAGGCTCGATTTAGGAATCTTATGCGATAAGAAGGTGCCCCATAAGCTGAAAGGCAAATTATATAGAGTTGCAGTCCGACCGGCTATGCTTTATGGAGCGGAGTGTTGGCTGGTTAAGAATTCTCATATCCAAAAGTTAAAGGTGACGAAAATGAGGATGTTGCGTTGGATGTACGAATTTACTAGGGCTGACAGGATTAGGAATGAGATTATTCGGGAGAAGGTGGGAGTGGTGTCAGTGGAGGATAAAATGCGAGAAGTGAGGTTGAGATAGTTTGGTCATGTGATGAGGAGGGGCACGAATATCCCGGTTCGTAGGTGTAAGAGGTTGTCCTTGGATGGTTTCAAGCGGGGTACGGGTAGATCGAAGAGATACTGGAGGAAAGTGATTAAACGTGACTTGGAGAAATTACAACTGACTGAGGACATGACCCTGGATAGAATGGTATGGAGGAATAACATTAGGGTAGAGGGCTAAGGTGGGTGAATGAGTCGTAGTCAGTAGGTAGGAGGGCCTTGGTGTCTTTTGTTTGGCAATGTACAATTTTGTGTGGATGTCGTACCTATGTTATTTTTATCGTGTTCTATGTTTTTGATGTTTTATGTACTGTCCTTTGTCTTGAGCCGGAGGTCTATAGAAAACAGCCTCTCTACCTCTTTAGAGGTAGTGGTATGGACTGCGTACACTCTACCCTCCCCAAATCCCACGATATGGAAATTTACTGAGTTTGTTGTTGTTGTTATTGTGAATAATTGTGAAATGTTATTAATTAGTTTTAAAACCACCATCTTCATCTTCCCTCCCATCATTCACCCTTTTATAAATAATAATTCTTCTACTACAAATCTCAACTATCCAAAAAATGAAAGCTATATGTTGTTTTGTAGTATTATTTTCTATGTTGGTGAAATAATTTTTGTCAATTTATGATCAAAGCAATTCTTTTTCATATTGTATTATTAGTGCCCATCATAAAAAAATGTAAAATAGTTTTATGTTATTTATGTCATTGATTGAAGAAGTTTATCCGTATCTAATTCATTTTAATTTATCTTTTTAGGATAAACGAAATTTTCATCTATTTGAATTCATAATGTGAGTGTGTGCAATAACTGTAAGAACACTTAAGTCGATATAATTCAAGAGATTTTTCCGTCCATGAAAGAGTAATTATTGCATAATTTCTGTGTATTATACACTTTCTGATAAATATATCATAATTTTGATTGGTAATTTGATAAGCGATACATGATTTAAGTAATTTACAAACAGTAAGTTTGAGATATAAAAATATGACTTATTTTTATTTAAAAATCCTCTAATAATAATATTATATGATCACATTACTCCTCTTATCAGTAAATTTTTTATGATCATTTATGTAAAATAAAAGATTGAAAAAGAGAAAGAAAAATAAAGGTGCAAATATAAAAATGATTCATGGAATTTGATTCAGTGGATTTGGGTCAAAAGAACTCAACTTTGCATTTTTCAATTTATATATTTTTATTTTCTTGGGTAATTTTGTCTTTTAAAATTTAAAAAGAAAAAGGTAAAAGACTAGATTCAAAAATAAGTATTTGCATTATATTCTAAAATTAATCTGGGTATTACTTAGGAAAGGAATTGCAGAAAGAGTCATAATTATTTAAATATTAAATCATTAATAATGTCTATCATAAGTGAAGTATAATGTGTAGATGAAGAAAGTTACTTCTTAAAAGAATAACAGTCTGTTACATTAAAACTTTCGTTGTATACGATATTCGGAAAAGAGTCTAAACAAAAGATTTTTTCGATTTATGTCAGTTAATGCCTTTGTTACTAATTTCATACTATAAGTTTTCTAATTTTTAAACATTTTATTCAAATTTTAAAATTTTCATAATTTGACAGTCATTCGGGAGGAATATATATATTAATTCTACAATATCTTTTTGAGACAAAATTTTTAACGATTTAAATACTTTTTTAATGATTTTAACATTTTATTATATAAGTTAGAATAGATGAAATCATTGATAAGAGATGTGGTGGAATGGTAAGTAGTTTTTCATATCGAAGGTTTGAGCTTTGAGTATAAAAATGTCATAGTTAGAAAATAACATTTAATTAGGTACAAATATGACATTAGATATCAAATAAAAAACAAAAAAAAAATCAATAGATGATAATAATTTCAACAATATTTTCTTTATGACCGCGGGAAGCGCGGCTATATTGACTTGTTTGACTAAAAAGAGAACTTATGTATATGGTTTCACTATTGTGAAGTCAACTGTTTTCTATAGATGACACTCCTGTGAAAAATAAATGGCCCTCACATATGTTTAATCAACTTATTAAGAAGTTTTCCTAGCCATGTTAAGTAAAGGACTAAATTTATACGTTCCATCCAAAATTTAGGATCAAATAGATACTAAAATGTACATTTCAACGGCCGAAATCAGAATTTACCTTATACCTCAAGGACCAAAACTGCAATCTACCCTCATAAATGGCCGACGATGAAGCACTCTGTGTGAAGCATCTCGGAACGGCGAAATCAACACTATCAAATCTTTCATTGATTCCGGCGCTGACGTCACTTACTTCGACAATGACGGACTCACTCCGCTAATGCACGCCGCCAAGCACGGCCATGCTGAGGTGGTAAAAGCTCTTATTGATGCAGGTGCTCCATGGAATGCAGTGATTCCTTCTAATGTATCTGCTGGTGACTTCACTATGAATGCTGGTCATCAACATGCCTTTGACGTTCTTCTCAATTCGGGTGCGTATATTCTCTCGTTTATTTTTTACTTTTACTTGTTAGTTTTGACTTTATATGAGATAGTTTAAATGATCTTTAAAATTAAATTAATGTGATATTTTAAATTTATATGATTAAAAAATAGTTCTTAATTGTTATCCTTGATATGATGAGAATTACATCTTACTCTTCCATTCATCTTTAAATGTCAAACTATAATAAAAATAGATTCCAACTTTTACGTCCCAAACCCCTCAAATAAAGGCAAATTACAATTGCAATTTAATGAGTCGTGTTTGTAAGAAAATCGTTTCCAAGAGCAAATCAAAACTTTTACAACATCTATGGAAATTCTTTGAGAAAAGGTATAAATGATCCCTTATCTATAAAAGTAGGTCTAAAATAATTCTTAAATATAAATTTATCAGTTTTACTTCTTTAACTATTCAAAAACTTATCAAGTTTGACCTTTGTATATTTTTATACAAACGAAAATTCACATCTCCATTAGATTTTCTCCATCACTAATTTCTCTATTATTTCTCTCTCTTCGACGCCTTTTCGTCGAATTTCTTTTGTTAGAAAATAACTTAAAACTAAAAAGACAACAGCTAATCAGTCTATCGAATTAATTCGATCTGGGGAGTAATGTTATCCACTTTCAATCTGAGTAGGTGAATAGTACTATTGTTAATTGATTAATCATGTGCTTTAGTTTTTTTTTTTAAAATTATTTTTTTGTTATTACATTATCTCAGCATTATGAACATTTTTTAATATCAACACTAGTTCTGTGGCTGAAAAGGTTTGAAGGTTGAACTAGATTTCAATGCAAAAGTAGTTAACGAAGTTATGCATCAAGTAGTTTCACGTTGGAAAAAAAACCTTCTAATCTCGTAAAAAGATATTTTGACGTTTTTTGTTGCAGTTTGGTGCTGTTTTTTTTGCACGTTTTTCATGCAATTTTTTTGTGTAGTTTGACATAGTTTTTGGTGCAGCTTAGTGATAGTTTGACGTAACTTTTTTGTGTACTTTGGTGACTTTTTGAGTATTTTAGTGCTGTAATTTGGTCAAGTTTGATGCAAACTGTTGTTTTTTTGTACTTTTAAGCTATTTTTTTACGAAAGAAATTTAATGATAAGGTGTCTAAGAGAGAAACAATTGAGAAATCAGTTATAGAGAAAATCTAATATTGGAAGTATATGAATTCCCGTTAGTATAAATAATAGTTGTTTGTATAAGAATATACAAAGACCAAAGTTGATAATTTTTAGATAATTAAAAGACTAAAATCGATAAGTGTATATTTAAGGAACTATATTAGACCTACTCCATAAGTAACCACTTATGCCTTTTCTAGTAGTTCAGTGCCCAACAGATTTACCCATTTTATAAAAGAAATTTTTAATGTCATAAAACTTAAAAATTAATTATATCTCCTAATTTTTTGATAATCGGTGCATATTTTATAACTTTTTTTTTTTCTTTAGTGTCATTTTATAATTTTCTAAAATAGTTATCATCATAATATTAGGACTTTAAAATTTCAAGATTTATGAAATAGATATATCATTTATTTTAATGTCAATTTCTACTTTTTAATAATTTTTAATCTATATATAATTTTATTGATTAGCGTGAGACACATGCGTTCTTAAACTAGTAGCTGGTTAATCTTCTGCACTTACATTTCCTTCAATATTCTCTTTAGACTATAATGACAAGTAAAAAAAAAAAATAATAATAATAAATAAAATTATATATTATATCATCCACGTGAATGAGCCACTATTAAACAAATTTATTTTCATTGGCACAAGTGGCAATATCGCAGGCAACACATATACATATCACATTTATCCATTGCCCTTCGCCATAATTGAACTTTCATTTAATAACCAAACTCAAGAGATAGTAATAGAACTTTGAAAAAAAAAAAATAGAGAAAAAAAATAATAAAACATAATTCAAAAGATTTAATTAAGAAAAGAAGATGAGATAATATTGTATATGGTACAGGGTCAATGCTTCTTCAAGAAATCTCCAGCCATTTTCAGATACTCTCCTTTTTTACCGGATTCCGACGACTGATTTCCATCTGAATGTTTCTTGAAAATTCCTTCAGCCATTTTAATATACTCTCCATATCCACTTCCAGATTCTTCATGTTTCCCTTCTGTATGTCCCGATGAATGCGTGTGTCCAGTCGTAGAGGCAGCTGCAGCATGAGTAGTTGTGGTTGTGGAATGAGAAGTTTCATATTTGTGGAGATAAGTCTCTGCCTTTCCTACAAATTTCCCGATTCCTTTCTCTTCTAGTTTGCCGTACTGGGAGGCAGCGTTAAGAAGGTCAGCGGCGGCTCCAGCGAGCTCCGATTTTTCAAAATTTTTCGGATCATGATGGAGCTTTGCTTTGGCTGCGTCCGCTACTAGTTTGGCGCTGGACATCAGCTCAGATTTGGATGGCTTTGGGTGGCTGTTGGGCTTATGGTTCGATGAATGAGCCGCGCCGGATGTGGTCTTGGATTGAGTTGGATCCATGGAATAAAATAGTTGAGATGCAAACAAGTTTATATAATTATGAAACTATGAGAAAAGAAAAAAGTAGTGAACAATGGTGGATAATGAAAAAATATATAAAGGAGTGGTTTAGAGGTATTAAATTGTTTAGGTGAAGTAAAGGGCTATATCATGGTAATTTCGTAATTGGTGTTGTACGAGTCAACGCGTCGTGATAACGTTAAACGAGTAGACAATTCATGTGTGTTATCCGTGTACCAACAGCTTCAAGTTGAGAAAAGTACGTATTAGGAATTGAAAGTCGGGTGACAAACTAGGATCGAGTCGGATATGAATAGATAAAAAATGAATTAAATAAAAATGGATAAATTATTCAATTCGATTCATATTTAATATGAATAAAAATAAATAAACTCAATAATAATATGAATATCCTGAATATATTATTTGTCATGTGATAGCCGTGGGGCAATCTCTCGTATGGAGGTACTATTCAAGAAATGGCTCATATTGCCAATGGCAGAGAAACAGGCAGCTGTGTCTCTTTGTTGAAGGTCAATGTAAGTCCTCTATAACCTTCACTTTTTCTTTATTTCTTCCTGCATAAAAATTAATTTAATTCGAGCGTTTTGTTATAAAACAAGAAAAAATAAAGAACAAGAGTAGAGAGAATAGAGAGAGTGATTCATATTTCTCCTCTTGAGAGATAGAAGATTATCTAATTGTAAATACAATAAACAAAATCCCTCTATTTATAGGAAAAATTTACTCCTAATCTGAGTAAAAGACGGATGCTTAAAATCCTAATAGATATCAAAGTATATCTTGATAGACATTCATTATAATGTAAATATATTTATAACACTTCCCGTTGAATGTCTAATTGGTAGATAATGTGCCTCGTTAAAACCTTACTACAAAAAATTCAGTAGAACAAAAAACCTAGTGAAGGAAAAAGAGTACACATCTCTAATAATACGCATTTCGGTTGCCTCATTAAAAACCTTACAGGGGAAACCCAGTGGGACAAAACCTCATAAGGAAAAAAGAGTTCAACGCGTATTAACTCCCTTAATGAGAAAATCCTTGACCTTTGCATCTCGATCTTGTACAACATCTTCTTGAAAGTAGCAATTGGAGAAGATTTAGTGAATAAATCAGTTACATTGTCAGTTGAACGAATCTGTTGCACGTTAATATCGTCATTCTTTTGTAGCTCATGTATGTAGAAAAGCTTTGGCAGAATGTGCTTCGTTCTATTTCCATTTATAAATCCTCCCTTAAGATGTGCTATGTATGCTGAATTATCTCCGTATAAAATTGTGGGTAGATTGTCATATTTCACACCATAATTTTCTCGAATGAGATGTATCATTGACCTCAACCATACACATTCTCGGCTTGCTTCGTGAATATCTATTATCTCAGCATGATTTGGTGAAGTGGCTACGATAGACTGCTTTGTATATCTCCAAGATATGACAGTACCACCACCTATGAACACATAGCCTATTTGAGACCGAGTTTTATGCGGGTCAGATAAGTACCCAACATCAGCATGACCAATAAGATTGGGACTACAATATTTAGAATAAAACAAGCTCATGTGTTTTATCCCATTTCGATGTCTCATAGTACGAGCAGAAATATATCTTGCTAACAAATTAACTGAAAAGGTTATAGGCCTTATAGTATTTGCAAGGTACATGAGTGCATCAATTGCACTAAGATATGGTACTTCATAACCAATCCAATTCGATATATTTCGAATTTCAACAAATAATCTATTGCTTTAAAAACTCTTCAAGAGTTCCAATGATGTTCAAGCAATAAGCTTATACAATATAAGGATTATAAATAAGTTTCCCAGAAACTTTTTTATGCTTCAAGCAGTTTGAATCCTTAAAAGTTTTCACATAAATTTTGTCAAGTGACAATATTCAACATTTCATGAGTGACATCTTCAAGTGTCTGGAGTGCAAATCAAATTAATTTTATGCTTACCAAAATGCATCGTTTCATGTCACTTGATAAATGTTTCTACGTCAGCATGCTTAAATAAACGTAGAATTCAGATCCTCGTAATGTTTCACAATATTGAGCCAATATTGTGTCAAAGATATTGATGATATATCATTTTATATCGGTTCACAATGCGACATAACATTTTGAGATCTCATCACTTTATTATTTTTAGGTACATAAACCTCTCATAATGTTTCATGAAGTGTTATGTCATAGGCTCTTCAAGCGCATATTACCTTCTTATTATGATTATTTGCTCCTTATTTTATACAAGTACTATTTCATTTGGAACTGATTGGTCTATCACGCTTCACGCATGCATAGACTTTGTCCTTTAGAGACATAAAATAGGAGCACTTGCAGCTTAAATATGAGATGCGTTCGGCATTTGACTTAAATTATCTTTTGAATGAGGATCTGATGATAATTCCTAACATACTTCATAGTTGTTTATAATCTCCCCCTTATGTTAGGAAAGCTAACATACATCCTCCATCTTCTTTGATGGGTCCATCTTTGTGCATCATGATAGATTCATTAATCGTATACCGCACATCAAAACTATTAGATGAAATAGTTGGTTCATGACCTTGAACCAATTGAGGGGAAAAAATAATCATAATTTATTGGTCTAATGCATACAAGTGTTATTGTATGCAACATATCATATTTCAGATCAACACATGAAGCTTTGTTCTCATTAGCGATGGTTTAGCTATTTATAGAAGGCATTCAATGCCAAACCATCATCATCAAGATAACTTTCTTGATTGCACAATTTGAAAATTATGTTCTTAACTCAATTTTGTTGAGCAAGCAATCTCAAATTGCAGGTTGACAATAAATATACATGTGATCATCTCATTGATGCACCTTTTCAACATATCACATGATAGATGAACGGGCCCTTATTCACCTTTTAAAATTTTCAAATCTGAAAGGATCCAATCCCAATATTAGTTGGTCCAACCAACTTATCATGAGAACAAATGACAAACAATTCTTGAAGAATCTTTCATTTCTTCAATACATGCACATCTTCGAGATGTCGCAATCGTTCATATCAATTTATGAACTTTTATTCTAGTAAACTCCAAGTTTACCATGACATGTACTTTTTCTTTAGTAAATTTCAGATTTACTATTACATAAATAAATTTCAGATTTACTACTTCAGAAGTAGATTTCAAAATTATTCAACCTCTTTCAGAGGTGAGTTGTGATCAAGTGCACGTTTGCATTAATAAGTTTCTCATTCCTGGGGAATGAGAAACT
>NC_061114.1:221206895-221256980 GCF_002878395.1 Capsicum annuum | reverse complement strand
ATCAATTTATGAACTTTTATTCTAGTAAACTCCAAGTTTACCATGACATGTACTTTTTCTTTAGTAAATTTCAGATTTACTATTACATAAATAAATTTCAGATTTACTACTTCAGAAGTAGATTTCAAAATTATTCAACCTCTTTCAGAGGTGAGTTGTGATCAAGTGCACGTTTGCATTAATAAGTTTCTCATTCCCCAGGAATGGAATATAATTGTGCCTTAAGTCTATCAAATTATGATAACTTATAACCTCTTTCAAGATTTTGCTACTTCAGAAACAAATCGAGGTATACATATAATGTAGACAATTTTTCTCTAGCATATCGTATAATCATATAAGTGTGTGAAAATATCATCACTTTTGATGATCATTATCATATTGTCCCTCCACGCGTATATTCGTGCATTCAATCACTTGTCTTCTTTCAGACATATTATGCACTGCTACCACAAACACCTCAAGAATAAAGTAAGTTGTCATATTTCAGACTTATCATATATTGCTACCACATTCACTTCATGGAATAGAGTATATTCAATGGGTCGAATTTCATGACTTTTCATCAAATACTTACTATTTTGACTTAACCATCATAATATATCAATATGGTGTATTGAGATTCAAACTCAACATCTTATCCATATAAATATGTCTCAGGCATAAATTGATGGGACTTGAACCCAACATATTATTTTTGATAATATTGTTCTTGAGAAATAAATTCAAAATATAAATGGTTCCAAACCAATTATTTTTCCTCAAATCCAACAATAATTATATTATTAGTAGCAAAAAACAGATAACATAAAGAATTACTAACCTTGAAATTACCTTTAGATTTATAATCTCACTTAGAAAATATATCAATCATAACATAAGATTGAATAAAAATTATACATGTCTTTCACTTTTCAAAAGTGTTCCATTGTATATAAACAAAGTGATTAATATTAAAGAAGTCATACATTCTAACATGTCTGTTTATGTAACTTTGTTATACCTTCACAGTAACAAACGGTTAGGACCTTATGTTGTTATAGTAATTTGAAGAAAAACGTATGTGGCACAGGCAAAAGGCAAAATTTATTGTTGTTGCATCTACACGTAATAAGTGATGATAAAATATTATACCAACAATATTCAAAAATTACTAATTACTTGCCCGATGACTACTTAAATCAATTTTCTCAATAAAATATTATTAAACTCACCAATCACAATACTTCTGTAATCATATTGCCTTGTAGTCTCGTTAGATTGACTATTAGAACTTGTTATAACTGATAGATTGATTGAACTCTTGAATACGTATAATAATATAAATCAAATATTTATAGATCAGTCAAATACAGAGAGATTATTACCATATATAAATGGGAATTAATGGATTTACCTCGTAAAAGGATATGAGATGGTCAAACCTTACCATCTAGCCACCGCCGATGTTACGCCAAAAAGAACATGAAAACAAGGCAACTTAATTCATTCTAATATTAGAGACTCGTGCTGATAACGTGTTATAAAACAAGAAATAATAAAGAAGAAGAGTAGAGAGAATAGAGAGAGTGATTCATACTTCTTCTCTTGCAGGATGAGAGATTATATGATTGTAAATACAATGAACAAAATCCCTCTATTTATAGAAAACATTTACTCCTAATTTGAGTAAAAGACGGATGCTTCAAATCCTAATAGATATCAAAGTAGATCTTGATAGGCATTCACTATAATGTAAATACATTTATAACACGTTTGATATTTTGTGATTATTTAATTTAAAAAATTTCAACAAAGGATATACATTTATTTACTAAATGATATCCTTAACAAGTCTTTTCACGTGAATTTTTTTTCATAATAAGTGACAGTGAGACTTAAGTTCAATACCTTTGTCTACTATGGCACCATGTGAAATAAATTAGCGTGATCATTCTTTGTCTAATTTCACTCAGCATCATCTTGTTGGGTCATGGGTCTTTGTCCCTTCGGATAAAATGAAGCTCAATTTGGATCAACCCACTTTTGCTCATAGGCTCATTACTATGGGGCATATATATTGATCTTTTTAGGTCTTATTCACCATCACAAAAAGAGAGTTTTCAGCAGTCAAAGAGAGAAAAACAAAGCTGATTTTCGCACATAAATTTCAGTCACAACTGTCAACTTCAAATTGCGATTCCCGCTTCGTTTCTTGTCCGATTGAGTTGATTTTTGGACTGCTTATTCCTCTCATCTCAATCTTTGATTAGGAACTGACAGAGTTTGATTTGGTAACCTGTAGCTCCTGTTCTTCATTCCTAAACAGTAGCTACATTTTTTGTTCTTTCACTCATTTATTTCTCTAGTGTTTGGTGCTGTGGATTATGTATTGTTTCTTTTTGTTTGGCACTTGTTTGGTGGCCATTTTGAAGGACAATATTTTAACTCTTTGGTGATTATAGTGAAGATTTTGGTCTCGTAATTTTTTTACTCTTCACACTGAAGGGTTTTCCACGTAAATCTTGTGTCTCGTGTGATTGCCTTTATTCTTGTCTTGTTTCATTTGATTGAGTTATCTGCTGTATATTACTTTATTTTTCTTGGTTTTCTTGTCTCTTCTTGGTTCAAGTTGAAAGAGAAAGTTTAGTCTTGGATATTTTTCGTTGCTACCCTGTCAGGCTCTTTGATTGTGTGTCTGTCTTTCCTAAAAGTGGTATTAGAGAGTTGGTTGTTGTTGATTGTAGATTTGAATGATGGAGGCAAATATGAGCAAGTTGGTGTGTTTGAATGGTAGTAACTGTCATACTTGGAAAGGCAAGATGAAAGATCTTCTATTTGTTAAGAAAATGCCTCTGCCTGTGTTTACATCTACTAAACCTGAATCCATGACAGATGAGGATTGGGAATTTGAGCACTTACAGGTTTGTGGCTAAATCATACAATGGGTTGAAGATAATGTTAGAAATCATATTGTGCATGAGACACTTGCTAGAAGTTTGTGGGACAAGCTTGAGACACTTTATGCTTCGAAGACTGGCAATAACAAGTTGTTCCTGCTTAAGCAATTGATGAATATCAGGTATAAAGAGGGTAGTCCTATTTATGATCATATAAATGATTTTCAGGGTGTCCTTGACCAGCTGTTCTGAATGGGTGTAAAGTTCGATGAAGAAATACAGGGACTTTGACTTCTTAATACTCTGCCTGACTCTTGGAAAACTCTTTGAGTTTCTTTGACTTATTCTACTCCCGGTGGTATTGTAACTATGAAATATGTTAAGAGTGGTGTCTTGAATGAAGAAATGAGAAGAAGATCTCAGGCCTCATCTTCTTCATCTTCACACTCTGATGTTTTGGTTACTGAAGAAAGGGGAGAAACAAGTCCAGAGATTCAAATGATAGATATAAAAGTAGAAGAAAGTCAAGGTCCAAATTCAAGAATGTTACATGTGACTATTGCAACAAAAAGGGGCCTACCATGAAATATTGTTATAAGCATAAGAGAGATATAAGAAGACAAAAAAAAAGGCGATAATAAAAATTATGTTGCTGTTGTTGCTAATGATGATCTTCTTGTTGCTTGTGGTGAGAATACCATTAATCTTGTTCGCGATGAGTCTAGCTGGTTTGTGGATTCTGGTGCTACTTCTCATGTTACGCCAAAGAAGGAATTATTTTCTTCTTATACTCCAGGTAATTTTGGGATATTGAAAATGGGCAATAATGATGAAGTTAAATTACTTGGCATTGGCACGATTTATTTGGAAAGTAACAGTGATTCCAAACTAGTTCTCAATAATGTCAAGCATGCTTTAGATGTTCGCCTGAATTTGATTTTTGTAGGAAGTCTTGATGATGAGGGTTATGTTAATACCCTTGGTGCTGGCCAGTGAAAGCTTACTAGAGGTTCGATGATTATGGCTCGAGGTGACAAGTTGTCTAACTTGTACGTATTTCAGGGCTCTACTTCTAGAGGCTTGATAAACTTGGTGGAGAATGATACTTCATCAGAGTTGTGGCATAGAAGGTTGAGTCATATGAGTGAGAAAAGTATTGATAGTTTAGCTAAAAAAATTTGCTTTCTGGAGTAAAACAAGCAAAGTTGAAGAAGTGTGTTCATTGCTTAGCCGGTAAACAGAAAAGAGTTTCTTTTTAGAGTCATCCGCCTTTAAGAAAGCTTGATTTGCTGGAGTTGATGTATTCTGATTTGTGTGGTCCTTTTAAAGAAAGGTCGCATGGTGGTGCACTTTACTTTGTGACTTTTATTGATGATTATTCTCGCAAACTCTGTGTATTTCCTTTAAAGTCCAAGGATTATGTACTTGATGTGTTCAAGAATTTTCAGACCTTGGTTGAAAGACAGATAGGGAAGAAATTGAAATGCATCCGTTCAGATAATGTTGGTGAATATATTGGTCCTTTTGATAGATATTGCAGAGAGCAAGGTATTAGGCATTAGAAAACTCCTCTAAAGACTCCTCAGTCGAATGGCTTAGCAGAGATAATGAACAAAACACTAGTTGAGATGGTTAGATGTATGCTTTCAGATGCTAAGCTGTCAGATTCCTTTTGGGCAGAAGCACTATGTTATCAATTTATCTCCTACTGTTGATTTGAATGGTGATATCCTTGACAGAGTTTGGTCTGGTAAGAATGTTTCTTATGATCATCTTAGAGTCTTTGGGTGTAAATCTTCTGTTCACGTTCCTAAGGATGAAAGGTCAAAGTTGGATGTTAAAACTAGAACAGTGTATCTTCATTGGTTATGGTCAAGATGAATTTAGCTATTGTTTCTATGATCCAGTTGAGAAGAAATTTGTTAGAAGTCGCGATGTTGTATTCTTTGAAGACCAAACAATTGAAGATTTTAATAAAACTGAGAAGGTTGATTCTCAGAGTAGTGAGAGCCTAGTTGATGTTGATCCAGTTCCTTTGACTACTGCTCCTGAAGAAAATCTTCATGATGATGAAAATCAAGTTGAAAATGAAGATAATGATCATGTTCAGAATGACCAGCAAGAAGTTGTTGATGCTCCAGTGCAAGTTGATATGGTTGATCAGTAACCAGTTGTTGATGCTCCAGAGAGTTCTCTCAGACGATCTACAAGAAAGAGAATACCTTCATTTCGTTATTCTCCCAGTGAGTATGTACTCTTGACTGACGGGGGAGAACCTGAGAGTCTTGATGAGGCCATAAAAAGTGAAGAAAAAGAAATGTGGTTTAATGCTATGGAAGATGAAATTAAATCTTTGCAAGATAATCATACCTTGGATTTGGTTAAGCTTCCTAAAAACAGAAAAGCTTTGAAAAATAGGTGGATTTTTCGGGTGAAGCATGAAGATGGTAATCCAATTCCATGGTACAAAGCTAGATTGGTTGTGAAGGGATTTAACCAGAAAAAGGGAGTTGATTTTGATGAGATATTTTCTCCTATTATAAAGATGTCATCCATTTGTGTGGTTCTAGGCTTAGCTGCAAGTCTAGATTTAGAGGTTGAGTAAATGGATGTTAAACTGCTTTTCTCCATGGTGACTTAGATGAAGAAATTTATAAGGAGCAACCCGAAGGTTTTGAAGTCAAGAAAAAAGAGAATCATATTTGCAAATTGAAGAAAAGCTTGTATGGTTTGAAACAAGCTCCTAGGCAGTGGTACATGATGTTTGGTTCCTTTATGAGTCAACAGGGTTTCAAGAAGACTACTTCAGACCATTATGTTTTTGTGCGAAAATTCTCTGATGGTGACTTTATTATTGTGTTGCTTTATGTTGATGACATGCTTGTTGTTGGTCGTAATGCTTGCAGGATTCAAAAGTTGAAGCAAGAGTTGAGTAAGTCTTTTTCTATGAAAGACTTAGGACCAGCAAAGCAGATTCTTGACATGCAGATTGTCCGTGACAGAAAGGCCAAGAAGTTGTGGTTATCACAAGAGAAGTACATTCAAAAAGTACTTCGAAGGCTTAACATGGACAAGGCTAAGGTTGTCAGTACACCTTTAGCTATGCACTTCAAGTTGAGCACGAAACAGTGTCCTTTCAGTGATGATGAGAAGAAAGATATGAAGAAAGTTCCTTATGCTTCAGCTGTTGGTAGTTTGATGTATGCAATGGTTTATACAAGGCTGGATATTGCTCATGCTATTGGTGTTGTTAGTCATTTTCTTTCTAATTCGGGAAAAGAACATTGGAATGCTGTGAAGTGAATTATGAGGTATCTTTGTGGCACTTCTAGTCTGAGTTTGTGTTTTGGTACAGGGAAGTCTATTCTTTGTGGTTATACTGATTCAGATATGGTTGGTGATGTTGATACTCGCAAGTCTACTTCAGGGTATTTGGTTACTTTTGCAGGGGGAGTTGTGTCTTGGCAATCTAGGTTGCAAAAATGTGTTGCTCTATCTACTACAGAAGCTGAGCTTATTGCTGTCGTTAAAGCTTGTAAAGAATTGCTTTGAATTAAGAGATTCTTGGGGGAACTTGGTTGTGCTCAAGAGAAGTATGTGCTTCATTGCGACAATTAAAGTGCCATACATCTTGGCAAGAATTCTACATTTCATGGTCGGTCTAAACACATTGATGTGAGATACCATTGGATTCGGGATGTGTTGGATTCTAAGTTGCTTGAACTTGAGAAGATTCATACGGATGATAATGGTCTTGACATGATGACTAAAGCTTTGCCAAGAGGGAAGTTTGAAGATTGTTGCATGATCGCCGGGATGGCGGTCTCCTCCACATAGTCGCTGTTGACACCTAATTTTTTCCCTCTACGACTAAATTTAATCCTGAGTTTCTTCAGTTTTTAATAAACCAAAATAATTATTTCATTCAAATAAAAAAAACTTAAAATATTTTTCGTACGTGATTTTGTCATTTTAAGTAGCGATTATATACTATCGTGTTCAGTTATACGAGATTATATAATTTGTTACTTAAATATTTATTTTACAAAATATCGAATTTAATTAAGGCCTATCTTGAAAATAAATTCAAACGATTAAAATCTTAATTTAAATATAATTTATTCTCAAAAATAATTTATTTGGATAAATATGCATTCATTTTATTAAATCAAGAAGCTCGGGATAAAAAAAAGGTATTAATTCGTATCAAATTTTAATTTAATTTAGCCAATCTATTAGATTTGACCATAATTGAAAATTGGTCATAATTGCAATGCAATTCATCAATTAATTTTTAATTTGGTCAAAATAAATAAATTTGGCTAAATTTTAAATTTCAATTGGGGTTATATTTTAAATAACCCCAAAATTCTCAAGAACTCTCATAACTTTTACCCAGTTCCCACCAAAAAATAAATTCAAATTGTACTATTCTCCCTAACTTTGTTCATTTCCAATTTTGAAATTCAAAGATTGTATTACGTTGTACTATTTCCCCCCACATTATCTTCCACCTCGCCTTATCTTTAATTTTTACATTCCAAAAATCCCCCTAAATGCTTTTTCTCCCATATTAGTGGATGACAAGAAATAAATCTCTATCCTTTCCTATAAATACTTTTCTCCCACATTGGTGGAAAAGGAAAAAAAAATACCCTATTCTCTTCTATAAATACTACCACTACTTTGCTGAGAGAGGAAAAAAAGGGAGAAGGAAGAAAAAAAAGGTTAGAAAGGTGAAAAAAATCTTTTTGAGCAAAAATAATTATTTTTATTTAGTAAAAATTTTTGTTTCATAAAGTTGATCGGCTAATCAAAATTTTTGAGTTGCTGGCGACGTTTTTCGGTGGTGGTTGATTCCAACTAAGCTCGTAGTCTCGTTTTGTCTCCCCCCAAAGGTAAACACACCTTCTTTTTTCTTTTTTATTATTTTAGATTTTATTATCGTTTTTCTCTTCATCTTTTTTCTTCTTCGAAGTTCGTAAATATAATTTTATTTATTGGGATTGTATGTTGTAGATAGCCTTGAAGGCCTTAGGATGTTATGGTATCGATATTCTAATTATTTTCATATTCATGATATAAAAATGAGCTAGCAATAGTTGTATGTGCCTTTTTTGACTTTATTCTTTGATTATTTTGGATAAAGTTTCAATCTTTGCTTAAAAGATGTATTTATGCTTTTTTAAAACTCATTGTTGTTGGATACATTTATTTTTAGTATGTAAAGTTATTTTCTTTATGTTTAGAAGAATAGTGAATGTTGAATGTTTTGCCTTTTCACCTTATTCCTTGATTATTTGAATAAAATTTAGATCTTTACTTGAAAAACGATATCCATGTCTTATTTAAACTTATTGTTGGTAGATATATTTGTTTTTAGCATGTAAAGTTATTTCCTTTATGTTGAAAAGAATAGATAATATTGATTGTTTCTCTTTTTTTACTTTATTCTTTGATTATTTTGGATAAAGTTTAGATCTTTACTTGAAAAACAATACCCATGTCTTGTTTAAACTTATTGTTGGTAGATATGTTTTTTTTAGCATGTAAAGTTGTTTATTTTATGTTGGAAGAATAATTATTATTATTTGTTGCGCCTTAATAAAAATAGTAATTAGTTAAGTCAAGAATTTGTCATTTGCTTACTAATTATTTTAATGGATTTCAAAACCCTCATATAGGATATGAACTGCTAGCTTTATTTTTCATCCAAGATGTTTATTCTTCTTTGCTCGCATGTTGTCTTTTCAAAATGATAAGAAAGTTCGAACTTTTGCGGCTAAATAAAATTATTTGAATATTTTTGACTCATGCATAGTATGATTGTGAAACTTTTGTTTTGCATTTTTTATTTGTTGACTCTCATTCTTGTGAAAGTGTGCTTATTCTTGTCATTCAAAAATTGGTTACTGATAGTTTCTTTTACTTTGAAATATGTCACTTTTATACCTTGAACATATATTAATTTCTTTATCTTTTCTTTGCATGCAAAAAATATCTCTAGTCCAAATGGACTCCTCTCCTCCTGCATTTTGTAATGGGTATATGAGGCTTACCCCTTTGAGTCAAGTTCGAAGTTTAAACCTGAGGTCCATTGCATGGCGCACAAGTGCTAGAAGATAGACGAAGAAGGGAAATGGGTCAAAACCCATTAATGAGGTCACTAAGAGATTTGAAAAGTCTCGATTTTTATTATTGTTTTCTTTTTATTTATTCATTTAGTCATTTATTTATTCATTCATTTGGACCTCGAAGCCAAAGTTGTATTTAATACAGGTGGAGCAAGACTCGAGCCAAAGGCTTGAAAACTAGATTAGGACAAATGAAATAGGTCGAAAGCCCAATTAGACTAGGACAGGTCTGTTGATTTGAGCCCAATGACTTAAATTCTTTACTTTCTCCTCCCTTTCCCTTTTTATGTGTTTATTTGTTTATTAGTTTTGTTTAGACTTAGTTAAAATCCCTACTAAGTCGCCTAAATCTATCTTACACAAATCTTTTTCAAAAAAGTCAATCACTTCTCAATAAATTAATCTTTTTTAGAAGTTAATCAAAAGATGTTTTCAAACAGTCCGGATAACCGTAAGTTAACGGATGTTTTAGGTGCCTAACACCTTCCTAAAACGTTAACAGGAACCGCTTACTCAGAATCTTCAAATTTAAATGATTTGTCTGTTTTGAATCGTTTAAAGTATTTTATAAAGGTTTCTTAATTCCTTTTCAAAATTAAGTGGGGACTCTCTTTCAAAAGTCAAAATTTCCGCAAAACAGTCGGAAGGGGGAGAATTGTAGGGTCATGGGCCTTTATCCCTTCCTATGTGGATAAAATGAAGTCCAATTTGGACCAACCCACTTTTGCCCATAGGCCCATTACAATGGGGCATATATATTGATCTTTTTAGGTCTTATTCACCATCACAAAAAGAGAGTTTTCAGCAGCCAAAGAGAGAAAAACAAAGTTGATTTTCGCACATAAATTTCAGCCACAACTGTCAACTTCAAATTGCGATTCCCGCTTCGTTTGTTGTCCGATTGAGCTGATTTTTGGACTTCTTATTTCTCTCATCTCAATATTTGATTAGGAACTGACGGAGCTTGATTTGGTGGCCTGTAGCTCCTGTTCTTCATTCCCGAACATTAGCTGCGTTTTTAGTGCTTTCACTCCTTTATTTCTCTAGTGTTTGGTGCTGTGGATTATGTATTGTTTCTTATTGTTTGGCACTTGTTTGGTGGCCATTTTGGAGGATAATATTGTAACTCTTTGGTGATTATAGTGGAGGTTTTGGTCCCGTAGTTTTTTTTACTCTTCAAACTGAAGGGTTTTTCACGTAAATCTTGTGTCTCGTGTGATTGCCTTTATTCTTGTCTTGTTTCATTTGGTTCAGTTGTCTGTTGTATATTACTCTATTTTGCTTGGTTTGCTTGTCTCCTCTTGGTTCAAGTTGAAAGGGAAAGTTTAGTCTTAGGTATTTTCCGCTGCTACCTTGTTGGGCTCTTTGATTGTGTGCCCGTCTTTCATAACACATCTAGCAAGGTGTAGGGAGCTACTACTTCTTTTGTTGCACAATATGGTTGAACTTGAAGCTCGGCATATTGCTTCTATAACCTGCTTTGATATCAAATGCAACATCTAGTTGTTTGAGTACTGTTAATAGCTACCTTGTGTTTCTGCAGGGATTTCGATATGTGTTTCTGCAGCCATCAACTCGTAGTTCACTTTAGCAACTAACAAAATAAACTCATAACGTACTTGACCATTAAGTTCAGACACCCAATTGCTTAAAATAAGTAGAAAATCAAGTTGTAAAATCGAGAAATTCAACAAAAAAACAATATGTAACTAAGCAATAGGAGTTTAAACACAATATGTAATTAAACACAATCTGCTAAGTATCTCCAAAGAACTTAAGCACCTTCATTAACAAAGAAAAATATATACTAGCAAAATCAAGCACAATATCCTATACAAACTTGAGCATCTCCGTTAACAGAGCACATAATACAAGCACTAACACGTTTTATTTTTTTACACCACTGCTAGTATATGGAATGAAAGGGGAATTTCAATTAAAAATTCTTTCTAATTACGAATGATAAAGAAATGGACCTTGGGCCTAACTCAATCTCAAAAGCTAGCTCATGAGGGAGGATTGCCCAAGACCATATAAGGAAATCAAGAACCCTTTAACCCACCGATATGGGACTCCAACACCCCCCGCACACCCAGGGCTGGACTTCTGGAGCGTGGATAATATAAGACGGGGGGCCTAACATCGGAAACAATGAGTTGGGTGGGCCAAGACCATATAAGGAGACCAAGAACCCTTTAACCCACCGATATGGGACTCCAACACCCCCCACACGCCCAGGGCTGGACTTTTGGAGCATGGATAATATAAGACGGGGGGCCCAACACCGGAAATAATGAGTTGGGTGGGCCTAGCTCTGATACCATGATAAAAAAATGGACCTTGGGCCTAACTCAACCTCAAAAGCTAGCTCATGAGGGAGGATTGCCCAAGACCATATAAGGAGAACAAGAACCCTTTAACCCATTGATGTGGGACTTCAACAACAAAAGGTCATATATTTTTTTTAGATGAACTAAAAAAATGTGTTGCATAAATTGGGACATGATAAGTTATATTTTAAGCCCAATATATTGAAGTGTACAAAATCCTGACAATAAGAGAATTTTTGTATAAGGTTTCACTGTTGTGGAAATCTATGAAAACTATCAATGGCCCTCAAATATGTTTTTGTTTTTTTGGTTTCCCACCTGATATCCGGTACTCACATTGGAGTCCCAACTAACCCATTAAGGGGTAGCGCTCCCAACAAAATTTTCTCCATACCTAAGACTCAAATCTGAGATCTCCGACCAGTCCACCACAACCCATGTTGGTTGCCCTCAAATATGTTACTCCTGCTATACTAATCAACTTTTTAAGAAGTTTTCCTAGCCAAAGTCAAGTAAAGGACTAAACTTATGCATTACATCCAAAATTAAGGATCAAATATACACAAAAATGTACAATTCAACGACCAAAATCAGAATTTATCTATACCTCAAGGACTAAAACTGCAATTAACCCTAAAACCCTCAAGTCCCTTCAAAATATCACCTTAACACCTCGCCCGGTTTCTGTTCAGCTCCAAAATGGCCGACGGCGAAGCACTCTGTGAAGCAGCTCGGAACGGCGAAGTCAACACTATCAAATCTCTCATCGATTCCGGCGTTGACGTCACCTATTTCGACAATGACGGACTTACTCCGCTGATGCACGCCGCCAAGCACGGCCATGCTGAGGTGGTAAAAGCTCTTATTGATGCAGGTGCCCCGTGGAATGCAGTGTCTCCTTCTAATGTATCTGCTGGTGACTTCGCTATGGACGCTGGTCATCAAGACGCCTTTGATGTTCTTCTCAATTCAGGTGCTTACTATATGAGTTAATTTGAATGATCTTCGAAGCGAAATTTTAAATTAGACTAATGCAATATTTTAAATTTAGATGATCGAAAACTATAGAAAAATAGATGTCCGACAATACGAGTCCAGTTTGAAAAATCAATGGATAATTTACTCTTTTCTACTCATATGACCTTAAATACTACTCCCTCCGTTTCAGAATAAGTGAATTGTTGAGGTATTTATTGGTGTTTCAAAATAAGTGATCATTGAAATTTTTTTCAAATTTACCCTTATGAGTAAAAATGTAAAGTTAGTGTTAAATTTATGTCTTTAATGTTTTTTCCTTATTCTGTGTGCCAAAATTCAACAATTCATTTATTATGAAACGGAGTGAGTATTATCACTCAATGCATTACATTTATTATATTTAAAGCATGATATAGTAAAATTATGTGTATTGTTTATTGCTTCTTAACCTGTTTGCCAAGTCAATAGTGATAAGTATTGTCGGACGGAGGGAGTACAATATCGGTCAAAGTCCATATAGTTTGACTCTGAAAAGTGAACGTGAGAAATAGAAATGGATGAAGTGACTATTCTCTTGAATACATTATATGCATCATTTTTGTTTTTTGCTATAATTTTATTCAAATTGTTGGTGTGGGACTTTATGTAAAACAAAAAAAATACAATCTATCCAAATGTTATATTTATCATGTCAATACATTAGGATATAATACAATGTAATACGATACATTATGAAATAATACTCAACAACCATCCAAGCAGAGTGTAATTCTCTAAGATTTGTGTATGGTTTGAGGTATAAGGAAATACATTCCCAGCGTAAATGCTGTTTACTAATACAAAGTTTGTTTTTTTAATGCCATAATACATAAACTGACACTTATACTTGGCCTCAGTTGGCAAGTAAGCACTTTAACTTTGAGTATGCACAACTAGATACCTTAACTCATCACAATTGGTTTAGTTGAACGCCTCAACATACAAAATGATCATCTAGTCAGCTCTAAAAAATTTGTGTGCCACGTCAAAGTTGGGTGTCCACGTGATATAGTGTGGACGAGTTGGAGTATTTAGTTGTCACTTGAGACCAAGTTGAGGTGTCTAGTTGTGCACTTTCAAAGTTGGAGTGCTCACTTGCTAGTTGAGACCAAGTTTGAGTGTCTGCCTATGTATTATGCCTTCTCTAACATACAGCTGGTTGTTAATAATGTAATCTGATTGCTAATACAATGTCTGACTTCCCATATGAAACTCGCATAGGTAATAACAAGATAAATTTTGAGAAAAATTACGTATTAGTCTAGATAGGATGTGGCTTGATAATAGGTGCATCAGAAGTACCTGGATAAGGTGACTAACATTGCAAATACACTCTTAATGTAAGAGGATTTTGTTTTGGAATCACATTTCCTGCACAACAATCCTTGTTTTGTCATCCAATGCATGATAATCATGCATTAATTCGGAAAGAAACAACCTGTTAGTCTATCTTAATTAGCTGCGTAATTCCTCTCGTTTTAAGCATAGGGAAAATATGCACTCTCTTCATTTTATATGATGAAGTTTGACTCATCACATAGTTTAAGATATTAGTTGACGTCTATATTTTATTAGTGCTAGCTGAAGAATATAGTTAAGTAATCGTTGCAAAATTAGATTGATGAAGAATGCTATAAGTGGGATGGTGTCAAACATATTTTGACATCACAAATGGAAAAGTGTCATATAACTGGGGACAAAAGGACTGATTCATATATCATGCGGAAAATAACATTTAAAAGTAAATAATTTATCATTAATTTCTTAATTATGTTGTTGTGATTATTGTTTGTCTTGTCCCCCAATACGTTTGGGAGTCAATGTTATTTTAAATTTGAGATTTTTGCAGAGTAAAAGACTAGTATCAGAAAGGGCGACTGGATCCATTAGTCATTTTTATACAGTGTGAAGTTCAACTAAAATGCTGAGGTTGTTTACTTAATATTTCTGATCAAACATGTTTATTATTCAATGTATAGCAATCCAGGCAGAATTAATCCTTGGAACAATTGCAAGGAAGAAGAATGCTACGGGGAACTCAGATGGGGACTATTTAGATGATAGAGTTACTTTTAGTGAAGATAAGATTATGGACTCTGATAGTAAGGCTATTATGATGGCCTGGGAGAAGCCATTGATGGAAGCTCACGCAAAAGCTGTCTGCTCAAACGGTGGCCACATACTGAACATTGGATTTGGAATGGGCCTTGTAGATACCGCCATACAGCAGTATGCACCTTTATCACACACTATTGTTGAAGCTCATCCAGAGGTCTATGATCGTATGATACGTGCAGGTTGGGGTGAGAAGGACAATGTCAAAATCATATTTGGTCGGTGGCAAGATGTCATTTCTGACCTTGAATCCTATGATGGTAAAATTTCGCTTCTTCCCTTCCTATTTCCAAAAGAAGAAAGAACCCGTTATGCATTTTTGGTGTCTTGTTAGTGCATTACTTGTTTTAATCATGAGTTTCTTCCCTATATATTTTCACTTGTGGAGTTTTGGTAAGTTTAGAAACCACTCTCTTTCAAGCACCCAAGGGTATATCCCGTGGAATTAGTCGAGGTGCGTGAAAGCTGGCCTGGGCACTATGGTTATCAAAAAAAAAAAACCCGTAGAAACCACCCTCTTTCTTCATTCCTATGAACTATGAAGGAGAAGATGAGGATATAATACTTCATGGTTTTGCTGCGCTTAGTTAAGCGATGAAAACTTGAAAACCTTTCTGGAAAACATATTAACATACCATTTTTAACTATGAAGTTGCTCTTTTCTCCCTTTATTTTACTAAGTATCCTGAATCGATAGTTGGTGCATGATTCTTGTTGTCATCAATATTATAATTTTACACTATTCTGAAGTTTGTACTGGTGGCTGTTAATACATTTTCTTCAGGAGATGTATGCACTATGCACAATCTTTAATCTTTGATGTGTCCATTGAATGGCACTGCTGTACATAAAATTCATTTCCTCTATAAAAAACTGTGCCGGTATTTTTTTATCTTCACGAAGGAGCAATTTTCTTTCAAGCTACTAGTTATTAGTTTCATATGCTGATTCTTGCTGTTCCAATGACATTAATGCCTCACAAAAAACAACATACACTGCATTTTGTAATTTCGCTTGCTAGAGCAATACCCAAATAATAAGAGGCATGAGTGTCAAGTTGGCCCACTTCTATAACTTGATGAAGCAAAAACTTATATATTTCCAATGTTGTAGTAATTGTACATTTCAGTTAATTATTTAAGCTCAGGTCTCTTTGCTAGATTAAAGCTTGGATTCTATCTGTTGCCTTCTTTTTTCGTCTTTGTGATTTCTCTTAATGTGTATCTACTCTGTTTTGCAGGCATATTTTTTGATACTTATGGGGAATATTACGAAGATATGCGGGAATTTCATCAACATCTTCCTAGATTATTGAAGCCTGGTGGGATATATTCATTTTTTAATGGTCTATGTGGAGGTAACCCTTTCTTTCATATCGTTTACTGTCAGTTAGTCTCTCTAGAACTTGAGAGCTTAGGATATTCTACACAGCTGATACCATTACCAGTGAGGGATTGTTTAAGTGAATCAGTGTGGGAGGGTGTTAAACAGAAGTACTGGCAGTTAGATACGTATTACCTTCCTGTTTGTCAGTCTATGAGCGAATCAGAATGATATTATGGAACGCCGATAATATGGCATCAGATGAAAGCAGCCTAGGATCCTCTTCTTTTCTTGTTGTGTACTCATTTTGTAACAAATTTGATAGTATTTTTACGATCTTCGATTTTAAGATATTGTTATGCTGCTTATATTTCTAAGCAATTGGGATTGTTTCTGTGGATCAATGCATAAATGCTGTTGCCAAGGCAAAAAACCAAAGAAATGAGAGGGAGTGTTTGACATTTGATGCTTGATTTACTAGTATTTCCGAAGCTAACTACTCTCTACAACTATTGAGTACATGAAACAATTTAACCAAAATTGCTTCCCTCCTCCCCCCATCCACCACAAAAAAAGAGGGTGGGAGAAGTGGGACACTTTTGAAAAGGATTGAAATTTTATGCTGCTTGATTTACTGTTTCAAAAGCCACTATGTTCTACAATTATTACGTACGAATCCATTAAAAATCTCTTCTCCCTTCCTAGGATCCAAGTTACCGCCCCCCCAAAACCAAAACACGCACACACACACAAGAAAAAGGGGGAGGGAGAGAAGGGAGAGCTTGTTTGTTGTTGATGTATCAGTGAACTCTGAGTTATTTCAAAGATAAATTTTGGAATTATTAAGTACCTTTGAGACGAGAAGAGGTTATATCATGCTCTGTTCTATTGCTGATTGAACTAATTTGAGCTCTGTTACAACTATCTTACGAACCCCAACAAAATGAGTGAATGTTTGAACCCTCTTAGTATTCTTATGGCAACATTTGTTCACTAAGTTATAGAAAGGCTAAGTACATCGACAGTCCTTAAACTTACTAGTAAATTTTATTAGACACTCGAACTACAGTTTGTTTCGATTGAGTGCCTGTACGCATGATAAAATGTTCCTACTAGACACTAAGCTTGAATCTTGTGAAAATTCAATATCTGGAAACCTGGAGTAACTGCATCGAGGTTTATGTCCACTCTCAAAGGCCATGCTGAATTATTCTTCATTGTTACACCATGCGTAAACCTCTTTACATCTTAGCTATAAACTAGAATATATTACCTCTCATTTGCTGTTAATTATGGAATGATGTTATCCTTGTCTCGATTTAGCTTCACACAAGAGAATTTATTTGCCTTTGATAGTCATTGGAAGATAAAACCTATTTTACCCTCTTACTGATTAAAATAACTTTTTTAATCTCCTTGATTATGTTTGTCGCACAACAACAACGTGCCCAATGTAATCCCACGAACGTGTCATCACTTCGAGGGATATTTAATTGCAAGTTGAGATGTAATGCAAGCTGACCCAGAGACCACCATAAAAAAAAAATAGTCAATGACTGAGATAAGCCAAATTATATCCACCCTTATTATGTGGTTCAGTACTTAATTATATCTGGCAAATACAGTACCAGCTTTCTTCTGGAGAAATCAACCAACATTTTCCTTGTCTAGAATTGCCTAGGACTCTTCATTATAGGTCAGGAATACTTGTTCAGTTGGTGGAATATTAGAGGAATAATTGCTTAGCACTAGTACTTATTTTAAAGGAATATTAGCACTTCTTGTACATTTGCGGCGAATAACTTAGTAGAAGCAGAATTATGTCCAGCTGAAAGCAATTGGGCTAGCAACAACGTGCTGTCCATCTGACCACTCCAGCCGAGCGAAGCTAGTTGTGCCTGATGGCTTGGAACTAGCAGTGAATGTCACAGTGTAGGTTTTCTTTTCATTCTTTCGACTGAAAGTAAGTGTTTGTGGCTCAACCAGAATCTTCATTTCCTGTTCCTGTGTTTCAAAAGAGACTGAGGCCTTGTATGTAGCTGGGTTTCCGACATTTGTTAGAGTCCTTGTGTAACTGGTCACTGTGGGTGCGCTACTATCTTCATGTTCACCCCAGGCCGTTTCCAAAGGAATGGCGAAAGATGGATAATTTAGATCAGCAACTCTATACTCCTTATCATTTTCACAGGAGATGTCTCTCTTCGTAATGACCTTGATATTACTCGGGCTGTAGTCCAAGGCACAGAGGAAATTTATATAGTCATCGACTGTGAGATCATACACTAAACCAGGATTGAGAGCTGCTGTTGGATTCACATGTCCAGCACCATAATCAAATGGTGTAGATGACATTCCTGATGCAACATCCTCAATTGTTTTTCCATCTTTGTATGTGCTATAACTTGTAGTCATCAGTGCGGACCTTATAGCTGCTGGACTCCATTCTGGATGGGCAGCTTTGAGTAGTGCTGCTAGCCCACTTACATGGGGGCATGACATGGAAGTTCCAGAGATGATATTGAAACCTACATTCCTGGTGTCTTCTTGCAAACCAGTTGGTCCAACTTTCCCTGTCCAACCAGCAAGAATATTGACACCTGGTGCTATCAGATCAGGTTTAAGTATATCTGGTGTGATTGGGTTTGGCCCTCTGGAACTAAAAGCTGCAACAACTGGCGATGGTTGAACACCCAACTTGGTACCTCCAAATGCAATAATGGCAGTTGGATTGCTGTTAGAAGCTATGTACTGTTTGATCAAGTCGCCAGCAGTTTGACCAACTGCAGCTGTAGGTATGAGATGTGCATCAGCAACCAATTCATCTCCATAACTGTCGGTGTTTGCCAGAATCATTCCTATTCCACCAGCATCCTTCACAACCAAACCCTTTTGTGCCCTTGCATTCGTCCCACGGTCACATACGACAATTTTCCCAGCAACTTTTTCTGGAATTAGACTACCACGCGTGCATAAATTTCCATTTGATGCTTGGCTAGCATTTCCAGCATACACCAGTTGCATTACAGAGCTAGGCAATGCCTTTCCACTGTAAAGTGATACTCCATTGAGTTTTTTTCCATTTCCAGTGGTAATATATGCTGGAAATTCACGGTCCATGGTTCCTGCACCTACAGTAGTTATCCATGGTGCAACGTTGGATAGGGTCCCAGAGCTTGGACCGCTATTTCCCGCTGAGCATGAGACAAAGATTCCTCGAGAAGCTGCAGAAAATGCTCCAATTGCAACTATATCCCTGTAATAATCGGAAATTGTGCCACCAAGGGACAATGAAAGCACATTTACACCATCTATGACAGCCTGGTCCATTCCTGCTAGTATGTCACTGCTAAAACATCCTTCGGCCCAACATACCTTGTATGCAGCCACTCTTGCATGTGAAGCCATCCCACGTGCTGTACCAGCAGCATAACCAAAGAGGCTAGCTCCGGTTACAACCGAGCCAGCTGCTGTAGTTGCAGTGTGTGTACCATGGCCATCATCATCCCTTGGTGACTTAGATTCTGTGGTCTCATCAATTGCCCCAAAAGATGCTTCATAACCTTGTGAAAAAAACCTCGCACCAATGAGTTTGCGGTTGCAGCTTGATGCGTCGAAGTTTTTGCCAATTTGACACTTGCCCTTCCAGCTCGTAGGGACTGGACCTAGGCCAGTGTCATCAAAACTTTTTGATTCAGGCCAAACACCTGTGTCCAGCACACCAATGATGACATCACTCCTTGCCTCAGTCTGAAGAAAGAATGATCTACTTTCACGTCCTTCAAGTCCCAGAAATGTAGGGGATCGAGTGGTGTGAAGCTCGTATCTCACTTCCTCATGAACAGAGAGAATTCCCGGTTGCTGTGCAAGTGATTTGGCTTCATCAGCAGTTAGCTGTGTTGAGTAGCCATGGATGACACTGTTGTAGGTGTAAAGCATGTTGGCACTCTTGGATACTGACTTCAAAGATGAGTCATACCACTGCGTATGATCATCAAAATCAGCAGGCATGTTGAACTTGTCCATGTGAATTATGTAAGTCTTCTTCTGGTTCTGGCTTGCATCAACAGACACATGAAACCACACTAGGACTAGTGTTGAAAGAAACATGAGTCTGAGTCTTTCCATCTTTTCGAGGTTCTTATGTGTCTGGGAACCAGAAGGTGAAAGTTTTCTAGTGAAACGACAGATTTTTTTAGGAGAGCTGAAAGCTGATGGTTGATTGAGGAACAGATATGAGGGCTTATTTATAGAGTAGCCAAAGGAGTGTTTGTATATACTAAAGTAATTCCTTGGGTTCAAAATGTCTATGTTTATCTAGGACCCACTTAGTTGACATAATTGAATCTTGTGAAAAAGATTCAACTATTTAATTTCCCAATCAAATGTTGCAGCTTTTAGGAGAATCTTTTTGTACGATATGCATGTCTGATGCATAGTCATCAAGTGGAAGGTGTGTTTTGTACGCGCTGTCTATCCACTCGTGTGCGTAGCTTTTTACCTTTGTACTAGTCTAGAACAGAGTATATTGGCCTTTAGCCCTTTACTCTCTTGCATATTAAATTATTATTGAGAGGTTATCTAGAGCAGAGGAACACTCGGGTTGTTTGGTACACTGTATAAGAATAGTGTTGAATAGGGGTATTAATAATGTGGAGATCAGTAGGTTGGGATTACAGCAACACTAGGATTAGTTATGCTCGGACTATTTCCTATCTTTCACTGTTTGGTTTGGTGTATTAAGAGTAGTTTTGTCTTTATCCACGCTTATCGATGTATTTAATAGCCCCATGCATTGCACCCTATAATACCAAATAGAGCGTATAGACTATAGAGCGATTTCATCCCATCCGTCTTGGTGGATAGAATTACTTGGCTTGCGGGAGGTGGTAGATATCTTGTGGAATTGATCGAGGTGCAAACAAGCTTGTCCGAACACCACACGTCTCAAAAAAAATAAAGCAGTACTTGTTCTAAGGTATTGCCATCTATGTTCAATAGGAATGCAGTACAAGGAAGACCAACTGTTCCTTCTATGGTGTTTAGTGATGTGCACTTGGGATAATTAGGATAAGAATCCTGTGTACTACATTTTTTGAAGCTGGGTATGTTTTTTGGCAATTCAGAAATTTAGGGCCTCCTTTTCTATTTTAACAGTTTATTTGGAATATTTATGAAATTTTAATTTCTCCATTCATGAAGTGTGAACTATTATTAAACATTTCCCCAATATTTACTAGAAGAATTGCGCTTTCCGGAACACCCAATGAAAATATAACGATTTAGAGAAGATTAGCATGACTTTTGTGCACAAGAAAAGATTATGCATGCATAACGTTGAGCTTTAATGGTCCAATGTGAGACAACCAATTATTACTTTTGCTACGCGTTTAATGTTTAATATCCATAGTTGAGTCTCGATTAATATTTATTTGCTCTTCTTACTGTCTATTGAAGGGAATAGTGCTTCCTACAAGATTCACACACACAATTATTAGGGTTCAAATCCTAAATATTTGATGTTTGGTATTCATATTGGTTCTCGAAATATAATTATTTGCGAGTGGGGAATTTCCTCAACAAAGGAGTAGATGAAGATGGTCCAAAAAAAAATCGAGAAATACGCCGCATAACTAATGATCTTTACACATCACTTTCCATATGAAGTATATTTTTTAAATTTATTTTCTCTTTTGGGGGAAACATAGTAGCGGAAAGTATGACATTCTTACTATAGTTTAATTTAATGGGTGCCTTTCATTATTTGAATCTCTGATTGGATGAAACAAAATCTTTTATTACCCACTCAAAAACTAGCAAAAAAGTATTTTCCACAAGTGTGGTTCGAGGAGGATGTGGTGTACGCAAATCTTATCTCTATCTTTGTGGAATGGAGAGGTTATTTTTGATAGATTTTTTGCTCAAGAAAGCCATTTTTAGAATAATTTAAGAGAAATGCAAGAATAAAACATTACGATGAAAAGTATTGAAGAAAGAAAAGTACTGACAATAAAAATAGTGAAGATAACCTATGTAGAAGAAACAAAAGTAGTAATATAATGAAGAGTAAGATAATGCTGGCACAATAATAACTAGTCGTAAAGGAATAGATAGGTGCTCCAGATTAAGATCCTGCTCTACCACTGAAAAGAGAGAACTCTCGACTATCTACTAATCATCTACTTTAATTTTCTACCAAACAATTGTCTTTCTCCTCCTAAAAATGCCTTTCCCATTCTCATTATTTCAATTGTGATTTTTAAAAGAAATATTGGTATTGGCGCCCACAAATTAGAAGATCATATATCACTTCAAAAGAGATGGATAAGATATGTGATAATGCTTATTAACAAATTCCATATTAATTAAAGGAAAAAGACTTATACATTGGCCTTTTTTATTTGTGTTGTTCACACTAAAATATCAGATTGGATGGTCCAAGTTGAGATTTTTGTCTAGTGGCTATCTATATAGACAACGTACTATAAGACCATGACCAATTGCCTTTTCGGCTTCTAATGCTGAACAACATAATTAGTAATTACCCACAAATCCACTAATGAATATTACTTACTATCATCATTCTTATTATTATCAGTATCCAGCAGCATTTATTTCCAAAGATATTATTTTCTTTTCTCCCCCTCAAATCAATATCATTCCATATATCTTATTTAAAGTTTATTTAGTTTTGATAAACTTTAAACGGAGCGTGTTGTATGTGCTTCTTTTTCCTTCTTACGTTCGATTTTACTTGTCATCGTTTCGCTTCTCAAGGTCAACTTGCTTGAACTTTGACCAAATTTTTAAGCTATATAATTTAATATTTTATATTTAAAATTTAGATGGTCGAAAACTATATAAAAAAATATTATAAGTTGCAATCCTTCACATATTAACATGTATGGTTAAAGTTTATGCAGGTTGACCTCGAGAAGTGAAACAATGATAAACAAAAGCGAACGGAGGGAGTATTTGAAAGGCGAACGCTTGAAAAGACAGAGTCCAAACCAAGACCTACAAATGTGAACTTAGGCTCTGGCAAAATCTAACTTCAATCTTCAACACCTCTTTCAAGCAGTTTATGTATCCGGAGACGATTTGAACGACTCTGCTCCTGCTACGACATTTGCACTAAATTCTTACTTTATTTATTAGTTACGTAAGGTGACAGAGCCCCAATATTAGCTCCGTACGGCTAAATCTATGCGACTTTAATTTCAGACATGTATGTCTAAAATAAATTCAAAGCAACTAAACTTATAAAACTTTATAAATTTTGGCTATTCCTCATGTAAGGGTCCTAAAAGCAGCTATTTGGGACTCAAATGCCTATTATACTTTAGGGCATCCCTACGATCCAAGCTACAAACAATGACATACATTGTATTTTACACAAGCAACATTTCTTAATATCACGATTCGACTAGTATATGACTTGACTTGAAACTATGGGGGAGTTTTCAAGACATCATTTTCTATATTTGTATTCTTTACACATATATTTACTAGCTACCTGCACTGGTAGAGTCAAAATTTTCACTAAGGGAGTTCAAAATCGAAAGAAGTAGGCACATAACTAGCTAAAGGGATTTCAACATCAATTATATATACATAAAAAAATAATTTAACCATATATAAATAATATAATTTTCTAGCGAAGCCAACCCCCTCACCAAAAGGTTGTTCCGCCCCTGGCTACCTACACAGAGACGGATTCAAAATTTTAAATTTGTGAGTTCCCAAAGGCTCCTTTCCTGCCACTAAGCTATCCCTTGATTTAGTTATGGGTTCCCACCTATTAATATTTATAATTTTTAGCGATTTTTCTATGTAATTTAAAGCCTTGCGGTAGTGGGTGTGGGTTCCATTCTACTTTACATCCGCCACTGCTACCTGGTATGCTTTTTCTGTCGAAGCAATATCAGATAGCACCTTTTGCTCCTTGATTACAAAACTAAAATACTGTCAAACCTTGTTATACTGACAATATTTGTCTGAAAATTTCATGACTGTTATAGTGAGCTATTGTTGTATATGTATATGACATTTGACATTTAGATGATAGATCTCATTTAGCTGAAAAATTAGTTTAATGATTTTGTGTACTGCTATAATGAGTGTCATTGTTGTTATAGGTAAAATATTATAAAACAGTAAAATAGATCATGCTTTATAGTGAAATATTATCATAACAAATGACTATTATAACGAGGTTTGACTGTGTGGCCAACTTGAATAAAATTACTAATAATCCATTATCCACTTGAAGTAAATGGAAAGGCCACTAATAATCGAAACAATTTAGGTGCCGAAAAGCAGTAAATTTTGAGCTGATTATCTGCAATTATTGGTTCATGGAATATCACCACAGTATTAATTGGGCTGACAAATTGACTCTAAATTCCATGCTATTCTTAGTGAAAGTGATTTGACATGAAAACCACTTATTTATAGTCAGTACCTTATGGAAATTAGCTGGACTTGGACCTACCACTAATAATTGCTGTGCTGCTGTTAAGGAAAAAATAATTAACTAGTAACTACTCCCTCCGTCGCCAAAAATGTGTGGTTGCAGCTTATATCGAAAATAATTGTTAGAGTTTGTGATCCGAATTTTGTTAATTCAGCACTGAAAAGTTTACAGTGTGATTTATATTTGTGATTTTTTGTGGTATTTGTGGTGGTAGCATAGGAATCGGGCCAGTATGAACCTATATGTTTTTGAGTTTAGGGTCTATTTGTACGCACGTATTATATTAGTAGGGATGGACATATTTTCGTTTAAACCGAAAAAACCAAAAAACCAAATCGAAATTTAATTTTGATTTCGATTTTTCGGTATTTCGAATCGAATTTGATTTGTAATTTTAGAATTTTGATTTTTCAGTTCGGTTTAAAAAAAAATTTGGTTTAAACCGAAAAATCGAAATTTTATAAATAAATAATATATATATATTTTATTATATAATATATATATATAATCTCTCTCTCTCTTTCTATATATATATAATATTTAGTAATTCACATTCACAATTAACATTTAATAGCAAATTCGCATACGCCGCAGACTGTTTATGGTTTGTTTTAGTGACTCAAATATTTTATGGATTATTTTGGTGACTTTGAACTGTTTTGTGGACTATTTATGCAGAAAGTATGTTGTTTCATGGACTATTTTTACGAGTTTTGTATTATTTTGTAGACTGTTTATGCAAGGTTATATTATATGTAATGATTAATGACGTTATGTATTATGTTAAGCTTATGATTATTTCATTTCGTTTCATCCATGTTGAGTTATTTATAATTATTTATATTTGGGAATGAAAAACAGGTTTGAAAAAAAATAATTTTTCTAAAGGAATCCATCAATTTTAAATGCTCAATTATGAAAAAGAGAGGCTAACTACTTTAATATTTCAAACCGAAATAAAAATCCAAAATAACCGAACCGAATTTGTAAAAATCGAACCAAACCGAATTTATTTCGGTTTGGTTATGGATGTCATTTTTGTCAATCCGAAAATCGATAAACCGAACCGAGATTAAACAATCAGACCGAACCGACCGAACGTCCACCCCTATATATAAGTGCATTTAGTGGGTTGGTTTTGGACGTAATAAAATATACGTCATTGAAACTTTCGTCTTATCATTGTACTTCTCTCCATTATAGTGAATTCCTCCGCCTTTGTCCTTGGTTTTTCCGTCAAGAATTTTCACGTAAATCTGTGTGTCTTCTTCGTGTTTTCTTTTGCTTTGTGGTATTGCTTATTCTGTCCGATCATAACAATAATAAATGTAAAATATAGTTTACTATGTTATTTCTATTTATTAGATATTTTTTGAGAATTGAACATTATTAGGAAATAACATACACGCAATAATTTTATAAGTAGCGTTTGAAGAGAGTAGAGTTTACATAAGCCTTAATATTATATCATGAATATAGTTGGAAAAAATTTACTATTTTAGTCTTGAATTTCTTAAGCAATACTTATTTGAGACTTCTTTTTTTGGCTTAAGAAACACTTATTTGGAATAGAAGGAGTATTTAATTTTAAAGTGATTTCAATATGAGTAATGGACCATTAACTTAATTAGCTAAAATGATTGATTGGTGATTGACCAAACAAGGAGGATTTTGTCTAATTTTTATTACAAAAGTATAATCATGTCAAATAATTACAGTATATTTCTAGATTTAGTTTTATGCAAGTTTCTTCATGTGGTATTGAGTGAAAATCATCATCTTGTATGCTCGTTTTAGAGTAATATTATCAACTGGTGCGCGCTACACTATCGGTATGTGTTGCGGCAATAATGATCCAATATCGAAGTAGAATTTGAAACTTTATGAATCTAAAACTTTAGTCAAATTAAATTTTAAAGAAATAATTTATACAAGACAAAACATTCGAGTTTAAAGAGTTCAGGTTGGGTGGGACTAAGATGGAGCTGAAAGTTTAGAAGGTTCGAATTGAGTAAGACTTAAGACATAGTACTAGGGTGTGAGTTTAGTGACAGAACTCATCTGGACGATGTAAAAGTAATAGGATTGATACACAGGTTATCTCCAAGAAAGAAAGTTTCAAGTATGTAAGGTTTTTGCTCAAAGAAAATAAAGAGATCGTTAATGATGTTACACATCATGTTGGAGCGGATGAATAAAATGAAACTCGTAACTGGTTTCTTGTTTTATAAAATAGTGGGCAAACCAGCTATGAGGTGAGTATTGGTCAGTCAGACAATCAAGAACTCGCACATCTAAATGATGAGAATAACAAAATGAGGATGCTGAACGGGATGGGTCGTCATACCAGAAGAGAGATGATCATAAACAAAACTATTCAAGACAAGGTGGAAGTGGCTTCGCGGTGGACAAGCAAAGACAAGGAGTAAAATTGAGATGATTCGGACATGTGAAGTGAAGATGCACAGATGCCCCACTAAAGAGATATGAGAGGTTGATCATAGTAGGTATACGAAAGGTAGAATAAGGTAGGCCAAAGAAGTCTTACAGAGAGGTAATTAGACATGAAATGGTTCACCTGCAATTTATCAAGGACATTGCTTGAGTCTTGGACGATTTGGAGGTTGAAGATTAGGTAGAATTAGAGGTGGTAAAAGGGCGGATTGGATTGGATTTGGACGGGTTAAATATGGATCGAGCAAAAATGGTTTGGATTGCAATCCGCCCATATAAATATGGATAAATATGAATTTGGTCAAATATGGATTAGGTAAAAATGGTTTCAACCCACTTTAACTCCTAAAGTCAAAAACTTAAAACTTCTATATCATATCAACTTGACTTTTTTTTCCTTTATTTTTTTTTTAGTTTTTTTTTCTTTAATTTTTTTTTTAGTTTTTCTCTTTCTTTCTTCTATATGTAGCCTCTAGTTTTATTTTTTTATTTTTTCATTTTTTTTCATTTCTTTTTTATCTCTACCCTTTGCTTCTTTTTTTTTTCTTTTCCTTTTTAGTCTCCTTTTTTTCTATTTTTTATTTTGTTTTGTTTTTACTTCTTTCTCATTTTTTTCTTTTTTGGTTGTATTTTATGTTTTATATTTTTAAAGAACATGGTTAAGTCAAGTACAAATTATAGATGATGACTGAAATATCATAACCACTCAGTATATTTGTATTTACCATCATTTTTTTCTTTTTACTTTTCTCCTTTTTCATTATTTTTTACTTTTTGATTTTTTTGTATTTTTTTCTTCAATTCTTTCTTTACGCTTTTTTTCTCTCTTCTATCTCTAACTTCTACCTCTCTTTCTTTTTTCTTTTTTCTTTTTTTTCTATTTTTGGTTGTTTTTTTTATAATAACGAAATTACCCTAAGCGCATATTGATTTATATTCGCTCAATATTTATAATTTGTGTAAGTACACTCAAGTGAACTCCACCTAATGGACAGATACAAAGATAGTATCCTGAAAGATTTTGGGATTACATTCGTCAAACCAAATATCTTTAGCAGTCTCAAGAAATAAACAAATCAAGGTTTCTGCGTACTTCCTGCCTTGCCTGACCCTAAGCTCTTCGTTTCGTGCCTTACTTCTGCTCTAACGAGCACTCTAAGATGAGGGAGTTACAAGTCGGATTTGAAGCTGGACTTTTCCATAAATCGAGGGTTATGTGGATCCTATGCCATATATGAAATGGAATAAAGATGGACCAAGCTACTTAATGCAATTGTTTTTGTATTTGTTTTTTAGACTTCAAACGTATATTTGTATTTTATAGTTTTCACCGTCATATATGTTTTTTATAATTCGCACTTATATTTTAAAAGGACTGTTTTGTGTTTGTAATTTATCTTTGACTGCACATTGTATTTGTATTTTGTGGTTTTATTTTACTTGTATTTGTATTTGTATTCTATTTTCATTGATGAACTTGTATTTTGAAAGATCTATTTTATATTTGTATTTTTAAGTTGACCGTGTATTGTATTTGTATTTATAATTGCATTTATTTGTATTTGCATTCATAGTTTACAGTATCATTTTGTATTTTTAAACAATTGAAAAAGAACAATTATTTTTCTTTCTACGAACACTTATATTTATATATATTGATACAAGTTGTATTTTATTGATATATATTAAACAATACAAATAAAAAGAATAAAATTATGCAAATACAATTGCTAAATTATACAAATACAAATGTTACATTTGTATCAAACGATACATGTTTATACAACTTGAACCATACACATACAACATACTAATGATACTTGTTTATATACAAATATAAATGATAAATTTGATATACAAATACTAATACACATTTGCATTGAATGATACATTGTATATTTATATATTTTAGTCTCGAACAAATACAATTAATTCATACACTTATTTGTATATAAATACAAATGATAAATTGAACATATTGACAACTAAGCTATTCAAATACAAATAATAAAATTATTTGAAGTATATAGTACGATACAAATAAATTTAAAGTAAATTTTTTTTATAAAATATAAAATACGATGAAAAAAGAGTTGAGAAAAAAAATATAAAAAAAAATGACAAAAATGATGAACCAAGAACGAAAAAGGGGAAAATGGAAATTAAAAAAAAAGAATGCGAAGAAAAAAGAAATAAAATTGAAAAAGAAAAAAATTGATGAAATAGAAGAAAGAAAAAAGTGTAAGAAACGAGTAAAAAATAAGTGAAAAAAAATAAAAAAATGAAAAAGAAAAAAAAAGAAAGAGAATTAAAAGATAGAAAAAATAATAATAAAGGAGTGAGACTATTGATTATATTTAATTGATAAGAGATGCTATAAATTGTATAGGCTAAATGAAATAACTAGAAGCTTAAAGTAATTAACTCATTTAGGTCTCAAGCGAATATGAATGATGAAATAAGAATGAGAAAGGGGAAAACAAAAAAAAATACAAAGAAAAAATAAAAAAAAAATAGATGAAAAAATGAGAAAGAAAAAAAAATTATAAGAAACGAGTAAAAAATAAAAAAGCAAAAAAGTAAATTAAAGGAAAAAAGAAAGAAAAAAACAAAAAAAAAAAAGAAAAAAGAAACTACAAAAGAAAAAAGAACTGAAATTTTAAGCATAGGTGGATGAACTCTGTGTTTAATGGATACCCATATTTTACCCATTTTGTTCATATTTGTATGAGCTTTTAAAATAAGTTAAAATTCATATTTACTCATTTGAAATATGAGTGATCTAATTCAATAAATATGAATTAAATGAATTTTTTTCATAAATATGGGCTGAAATTGCCAGCCCTAGGTAGAATATTAGTAGGTAATCGAGCACTATCTAATTTCCTTGTTAGTATTGTTATTTGTTGTTATTACTCTTTTACTATCTTCTTGTTTGTTTATTATTATTATTATTACTCTCCTATTTTCTTCGTGCTTATTTTAGTATTACCAATTGTTTCTTTTACTTCAATTATCATTTTATTTGTTGTTACTTGTTCTCGTCTTAATTGTTTTCAACATAATTTCTTCGTTAGTGTATTTGTTTTACATGCTTAATTCTTTTTATGTTTTATTTGAGTGGAG
This sequence comes from Capsicum annuum, assembly GCF_002878395.1. Taxonomy (NCBI): domain Eukaryota; kingdom Viridiplantae; phylum Streptophyta; class Magnoliopsida; order Solanales; family Solanaceae; genus Capsicum; species Capsicum annuum. The sequence continues at coordinate 221,227,129 of NC_061114.1, read as the reverse complement.
GATTTATTGGAAACCTCTCTACCTTCACATGATAGAGATAAGGTTACATATACACGCCACCCTTCACAAACATCATTTATAAAATTATACTGAATGTATTATTATAGATATTCAATAAATTCTTAAAACAAATATAACATTTGGTACATCTAACTCCAGAATCCTGATAACTAATGAGGACTCTGTTTGTATGTATCCAAATCGAATCAATGGATATCTTTTTGATTCGGTAACGATTTAGCAGATATAAAAGTCTATAATCGATAAGCCAAATTGTTAAGTAAAAGTCAAATCGAACCACCCAATAAACACCCCGATAATGACGATTATTTACTCTATTTTTTTTTTTTTTGGTTTAGCAGATCATGTTTATTATACAGCTTGAAGGAAAGCTTCAATAAATATGTTTTTAATTTTTTTATTTTTAAAGATGGCCGACTGTGTTATAAGTAGCTTGCTAGTCGATACTAAATGGCAGCATTAATGAGATTGATAACAATTGGTTAACTGCTGAGCCCAACCTCCTTTCTTTGGATTATTAGTAGCCCCATGTTATGTTCCCTACATATATCATTTTCATGTTATATAATAATCACTCTCAATTTCAACCTTTAACAGTGACAGCTGCCAAGCAAAATCTTGATTGAGGTTTGTTGATTAGTCCCCATGAGCTAACAGTTTTCTAAAACATGTTTAAGAATAAGATTGGCCATAAAATTTGGAAGTTGGATTCAGTGCTAAGTGCATATATATCTCAAAAAGTATGGGTTAAAAACAGTATGGATTGTTAGTGATGTGATTTTTTTAATTTTGTGGGTGTTATGAAAGTGTGTGATCATATCGTTTAAAAGTTTAAGCTGTTAAACAGAGTCCACTTTTATTTACTTGATTATATTCTCAACAGGTCGATCAAGTGTGGGTTTGTTTGTTTTTTTCATAGGCCAAATAAGTGAAAGTGTTTTTTGTTAATGTGTGGCGTGAGACTCGAAAGTAAGACCTTTGCCTACTTTGCTATCATGTTGAAGTGTGCGACTATTTCTTCTAAAAGCTTAAGATATTAGAGGAATTACACTTTGAAGAGCGTGATTATTTTTTCGACAACAAGACCTTTGTTTGCATATGGTTGTCTTGTATGGTTTGGTCATGTAGGCAAAGAGGAAGAACTAAGAAGTAGACCCCTTCAAGGTTCCAACAGTTATTCTGTATTTCCCCCCGATAGGAGAGCATGGAGGTCGAGGATTAGGGTAGACAGCTAGTAAGTAATTCAACGATCTCTCTCTTTTCAGTGGTAGAGCATGGGTCCAGCCTGGTGCACCTATTTGACCCCTTGTAGTATTATCACTATTGTGCTAGCATTAACTTATTCTTCAATTTTTTTTACTAATGTTGTTTCTTATACTTTGATTATCTTTACCATTTGATGCCGGTACTTTTCTATCTTCAATATTTTTTACAATGGTTTCACACTTCTTAAAAATCATTTTTCTTGGTCGAGGGTCTATCAGAAACCAACTTTCTACCCCCAAACGTAGAGGTAAGATCTAAGTACCGCCCACCCTCCCCAGATCCCACTTATCAGACCTCACTTATGAGACTACACTGGGTATACAGTTGTTTCAGCAAAAAAAAAAAAAATCGGAGAAGTGGCAGGGTTTAAAAACAGTATTATTTCACCCAACAATCCCACATTAGTCTTGGACCTCTTGGTGAGACCAGCCACCATACACTTTGCAGCAGCTGACAAGCTAAAGTTACTAGTTTGTTTCAAAGAACTTCATGTTTTGTTTTTGATTTTTAACTATAGCACTTCCATGACTAATAAGGTAATGCCACTGATAGAGAGTAAGAATCTCCACAGAACAGTGATATGCTCAATGGCAAGTAGATATGACAATGTTTGTGGACTAGCCTTATTGAGCCAACTTGTTTGAAGTCCAGAATGATCATAAGAAGCGGATTCAAGATTTTAAGTTGACGAGTCTGTTGTGCTATTGCGCCAGTGCCCACACTCCTTTGTAGTATTTGATATGATGTTAATATGAGTATATATTTTTTTTGAAATTCTAGTAAATGTAAAAGCTTGAAGTAAACTGTTAAGGCTACATTTGTTACTGAGAGAGATTCACGTTTCCCCCACTTCTTGTCCACATGAAATTTGCAGTCTTGATCTGCATCATGCAATTATCATACATCACACAAATTGGCCTGACTACCTACATCCTCAGAATACTCAACAGGCAGAGATTTATCATATTTTTTGCATATTTATATCTTGGTGAAGAGAACAGCCACCAAGAAAAGCCAACAACATAGAATTTCTTTTCTGTCCCAACAACTGTTAACACATTTTTCACTATGTTTTGTTAGTTCTCCAAAAGGCTTTTTTTTTTTTATATTCCTTCTGGACAATTTCTGGTCGAGTCCTCTTATTCATAATCAAAACTGTTGAGCAACATAAGAGAAGCGATATGGACGAGCGCAAAGTCTTTGTAAGGAGTCTCAGTTTCTTGGTTTTCTTGTGTTTTGGTCTTTATGGATGTGTAACAGTTGAAGCAATCCGAGAATGGAGGTTTTTAACTTCTCACGGAAAGGCTGCTAATGTAGTACTAACCGGTGGTTATGGGAAAGAGTTTGGGGGTGGCATTGGTCCTGGAGGTGGAGGTGGAGGTGGAGGTGGAGGTGGTAGGGGAGGTTTAGGATGTGGTGGTATCGGTGGAGGCATAGGAGGAGGTAGTGGTTTAGGCTATGGCTCTGGTGGTGGTAAAGGTAACTGTGAGATGGGTGGAGGATTTGGCGGTGGCAAGGGTGGTCCATATGTTGGAGGTAGCGGCGGTGGTGGTGGCTTTGGTGGAGGTAGTGGTAGTGGCTTTGGTGGAGGATTTGGTAATGGTGGTGGCTTCGGTGGAGGATTTGGCAGTGGTGGTGGCGCTGGTGGAGGAAATGGTGGCGGATATCCAGGTTATGGCGGTAGCCATGGGCAGTCTAAGTTACCAGAAGTGGCTGCAGGGAGGAGGAACTAAGAAGGAACATACTGGTGCTAACTACAGTAGAGATATCTCATGTAAAATAAAGACAGTGTTTACTACTAAAGCTAGTTTACCTTTGAACTATTGTAAGCAGCAAAGTAGGTCCAGAACCAAAAGAGTACAATAAGAACCAAAGAGATTATTATTCACTTCATATGATAGAAAATCACTGAAATAAAGAGATCGTTGTTTATCTAAATTTAGCGTCATTTTTATTTAGCGGAAATAACTATTTACATGTGCAGAGTAGATGCATAATCTGATAAGGGAGAACCAAGTTGTGTTATGAACTGCAATGACCTCAAATTCTTGTAGCGGAAATTGCAGTACATCTGCTGGAGAGTTCTTCTCATTCTTATTCCTGAAAGGAACATATGAAAATAGATATAAAGCAAGTTTTATCGACTGCAATTAGCTACCGAATTCTTCAAACAGAACCTATTTGTACCTGCCTAGTTATATCAAGAGGCGTTGTATGAATTACTAAAGAACTATAAACATATTCCATATCTGATCTCAGGAGAAAACTTTAAAAGCATTACGATATATACTAAATGAACAATCATAATAGACAAAACGAAATTAGCTCACATATAAGTAACATTCAGTTTAAGCTGTAAAAAGAACAGATCATTGGAGTAAGTTAAAAAGTACATCAGAGGCCCCAAGACACTCGTAAATCAAAATTCCAAGTCACCGTTAAACTTAAGAGAATGCTTGCATTTTAATGTTGTCCAATCGTTAGCCATGCTAGCTTATCACGTCTATCAGCCACACCCTCTTGTTCATCGCCTTCATATTAAACTTGAACAATCAGGGTGGATCCTATGTCTTCTACTTCTGCTCGAGTTTGATTCCTAGTCTTTATATGGGCATTATCTTGCGAAGCATATAAAGGGCAGGCCGGTGCACTAAAGCTCCCGCTATGCGCAGGGTCCAAGGAAGGGCCCCACCACAAGGGTGTATTGTACGCAGCCTTACCTTGCATTTCTGTCAGAGGCTGTTTCCAAGACTTGAACCCATGACCTCCTGGCAGCAACTTTACCAGTTACTCCAAGGCTCCCCTTCATCTTGCAAAGCATATATGCCTGTTAAACACAGAAACTGAATTCTTGCTGGACCAAAAAGATTTTGTTCTCAACCTTTAGACCTATATAGTAGTTTTTTAATAAACTTGTCTTTAGGATCATGGTGGATAGTAAATTGGTCTTCTAGGATCAAGAAACAGTTCTCCTTTAAACTGATTTCGATGGGACTTAATTTATGAAACACCAAAATTATCAGCACCATTAGCGCTACTGATATCATTGTCAAAAATCTGCACAACATTGGTAAAGTCGTATAAAAGATGAATGTCACAGAAGTATTCTTCCAGAGGAGACGAAAGAGATTTTAAGATCACATACTCAAGTATCCTATTCCTAAACCAAGATACAGAAGCAAAACCAGGATCTTATGTTTCCTCTCGGGTGCTTGTATGAGTTAGTATCAGTAATTCAACAGATATAGATAGACAGATTAATAATGTGGTAGTAAATATAAATAGTTTACATCAATGCTTCCTATATTTTACCAAGAATTTGAAAGATGAAGCCATTATAGAATAAAAGGAGCCAATTATTAAGTTAATTAATTTTCAAACAACTCCACTTATAAGGCCTAAATTAGAATGAACAAAGAAGCAACTCTTTTAAGATGTCATAGATTCCAAAAAGCTTCACTTATCTGGCCGTAGATGAAAACAGAAAACAGAAAGTGTAAATAACTACTCGAGGAAAGGAAATAGAGGTCATAAGATGTAACACCAGTATACTGTAAACTGGCTCAAGTACTGACTGACTATAACTTGGCGAAGTGATACAAATTGTGAGATTAGCCGTACTGTTCCAAGAAGCCAACTTAATGTGATTGATCGTAATGTGTTTAAGACAGCAGTGAGTATGTTCTGGATTGATATTCTTTTAGATGCAACTAAAGCGCAGATGTTATATAAAAGTTCCTCATAAACAAAAGGACAAATCTCAAAAAAATTGGACTAGATTCTCGTAAATGGATGTCTGAGTGAACACTGAATGTTGAATGTCTGCTAGGCAACTGAAATTTAAGAACAAGTAACAAAGTCAAGCAGGGCAATTTAACTTCTAACAACTGAAAGAAGATTGCAAAAACGACAAGAAGATATCTCATAGAATCTTGCATTTAACAACAGAAAGTATTTCTTTTATGTTACCCAGATTTACTTATCCTAGAAGTGAACATTTGCATATGAACTTGCATTACCCAAGAAAAGTCCAGTCCTGTGAAAGAGTTTCTTTTGCAACAAGAGAATAACAATAGAAAGTCCCTTATGACATTAATATTTTCTCTAGTTTTGAAGCTTAAAATATTCTGTCTACAGTAGGTTTGAGGGCCAAGTTTTAACAGCATGGAGCATAGCTTCTTTGGATTCACCAAATAAAGTGGACAACATAGCTAAAAATCTTCAGAAGAGAATTACTTTTAACACTTTTGCAGCACTACACAAGTAAAATTGAGTTATAAAAGAATATCAATCACCTTTCCACCTCCAGAAAAATCACCTCCCTCTGCAGCATGGTTCATTTCCTGTGTCCTGTTGATAAATGCAAAAGCTAGTGAGCAAGGCAAAATGAGCAAAAAAATAATCAAGAGTCTATTGAAATGATGAACTATTGAAACTTTTGGAGATACAATGAGGAAATTGAAATAGAAGTACCTTTCGTCTTTGTGTGTATCATTTAAAGAATCTGGATCTCTGGTCATTTTAGTTTCTGAAGATCCTACTTCACAGTCATCCTGCACGATAAATCATTACGAGTGATGTTCCAAGAAATCGATGAATATTATAATCCAAAAAACAAGATTAGTGAAATATTACGACCTTACTATGATGCGTCCATTTGGGAACATGGTCTGACAGAAGCTTAATATACTGCTCCATAGCCACCTCCGGATTCATGCTTCCCATTTTTTGCCACGCATTCCTTGCACAATGGAATTATTGTCCTCCATCACTTACAGATAGCAGCTTTCATTCCTGTTGTATAACTAGCAATCAAACTACACCCGAAAGTAGTTTGAAGGTCTGTCCTTTACTTCTTATTGTATTTACGCTAGGTATCTTATTCTACACAATTTACTTATAAATCTACTAATTATCATGCTCAGTTCCTGCCTCCGTCCTCTTAATCTCATTACGATGTTCAGGATACAGAAAGCTGTTCTAATTTCTCGGTCAAACTATCCTCTGATAACCAGGACACTAGATACTTGATTGAAAGATCATCCAACACAGCCAAGGAATCCAATTGTAAATGATTAGAATCAAAGTTTATAAAACTATACATTGGATGATGATTTATCTTCCCCATTTTACGATCCCTTCTATTTTCCTAAGTATATAGACATGGTGGGTACTGGGACTGAGTTAAAAGGTTCTGCTCATTCAATAATCATCAACGTCCAACTAACTAATTAAAAGCAAGCATTCACTACACAAGTAAATTTTTTTTTTTTTTGCTCGAGCAAATCAACAAATATTCGATAAAATTATGCACTTGAATTAAAGTTCCAACGATTTGCTAAAGCTCATATTTTTCGGAGTAAGAAGTCAATACCATTTGGCGCGGGCGTAGACTTTCAATGCCATCGGTTGAGGCTCATGACAAGGCCCCTCCATTGCAATTTTCTGGAGTCCATACAATTGCATCATCAATTCACTCCCCAAATTCTCCATACTACTATTCTTCCCATTTCCCCCATCCACAAAGTTAACAGCCTTAACAAATTCTTCCTCCAATTCACTTCTCTCAATTCCCTCCCAATCATCATCGCTATATTCATCCATCGCTATCATATCCGTCTTGTCATCATCCCCTTTACTCAACCCTCCTCCCACCTCAACCACCTCATTTTCACCTAACTTGACTTCATCAACAATCATACGATTCACGATATCTTTCTCCTTGACAACAAGCAACTCATCGATCTTCTTGACCACATCCTTTTCCTCCATCAACCCAATTTGTCTACACATGTCTGCATCATCATGAACATCACTCACCTCCCTTTCACCACCATAATGCTCAATCAAATCAAGATTTTCACAAACCTTTTTCCCCTTAAACTCATCACCTTTCTTTAAAATATCTTCAATTTTTTTCTCGATCTTCTTAACCTCATCCTTTTCCTCCATCAACCCAATTTCGCTACACATGTCTGCATCACCATGAACATCACTCACCTCCCTTTCACCACCATAATGCTCAATCAAATCAAAATTTTCACGAACCTTTTCGCCCTTAAAATCATCACCTTTCTTTATAATTTCTTCAATTTTTTCCTCAATCTTCTTAATCTCATCCTTCTCCTCCAGCAACCCAACTGTGCTACATATATCTGCATCACAATGACCATCACTCACCTCCCTTTCACCACCACATTGCTCAATCACTCCAAGATTCTCATGAACCTTTTCTACCTTAAAGTCATCACCTTTCTTTAAAACACCCTCAATTTTCTTAACTTCATCCTTTTTCTCCACAAACTCAATTTTCCTACACATGTCTGCATCATCATGAACATCACTCACCTCCCTTTCATCACCACAATGCTCAATCACTTCAAGATTCTCAGTAACCTTTTCTACCTTAAAGTCATCACCTTTCTTTAAAATACCCTCAATCTTCTTAACATCAATATCCTCCATCAACCCAATTTTCCCTACATCATCATGATCATCACTCACCTCCTTTTCACCACCACAATGCTTAATCACTCCAAGATTCTCAATAACCTTTTCTCCCTTAAAGTCATCACCTTTCTTTAAAATACCCTCAATTTTTTTCTCAACCCCATCTTCATTAGCTCTCTGTGTTACAACATGATCAACATTTCCAACAACTTCTTGTTCAACAAATTTGACTCTTTTCTTACTGTTCCTACTACTAACAACCAACCCTTTTGTAATCTTGGTTTCCTCCACAACAATTCTCTCTTTATCGATCCTTCCATCATTTGACACTAAAGCAGAAACAATTTTAACAATTATACAAGAAAATACAAGAGCTACCATGGCAATAACAAAGAATTCTTGAAAAAAAATCATTTTTTTAAACTTTAACAAATGATCTTGTTGTGGTATAGTACAGATTAAGATCAAAGTTATTGAGATAGTTAACAAGAAGAAGAGTTCAACTTTGAAAAGGATAAGAATGTTAGAAAAATGAGGGAAAGAATTAATGATGTGGAATTTTACTATGCGTAGGACATTTCCATGCTATAATATGGTTGGAATTTATTAATCACAAAGGGATATTTGCAACTTAGAGTAAAGTATATTCGGTTTTTCTATTCCAATAATAATGGTCCTATAGTAGGGGGTTGTTTGGTTAGTAACAAAGTTATTCCGAGATTATAATTCTAATCTCACCTTTTAGGTAAGATAAAATAATACCAAGTTTGAAATATATTAAGATTAATGATATTTTTAACAAGGTTGAAAAGAGACTGTCTGTTGTATTATAGTTGTTATGCATGAGAAAGGACTGAATCATAAAGGTATATTATACACAATTTTATCTTGCATTTCTATCAAAAAGAGTTTTCAGTTTGAACCTCTATCTCCTAATCACATGACAATTACATTAATAAATAAAAATATAAATTTAATATTAAATTTATTTCATGAAATTATACCCAGTTTGAAATATATTGAGAATAATGATATTTTTAACAAGGTTGAAAAGAGACAATCCGTTGCATTATAGTTTATTGTTATGCATTAGGAAGGACCGAATCATAAAGGTATATTATACGCAACATTACTTTATATTTCTATAAGAGAGTGTTTTCATAATTTGAACCCCCATCTCCTATTCACGTGACAACAACTTTATTAAATAAAACATAAATTTGATATTAAATTTAGGGATAATACTCACAAAAATATTTGAACTTTGATCGAATTTTCAGTTGAACATACTGAACTTTGCGGGGGTCCTATTATCCCTAGACTTTTTAAAGTGGATTTAATTCCCCCGTAACTCTATACCCATTTTTGGCGTTGGTGCGTGTAATAAACGCGTCAAATCTCATTTTTACACGTATATTGGTGCGTGTAATACATGCGCCAACCTCATATTTACACGTATCCAAATGAGAAGATATATATCATTAAAATATGAAAAAGAAAATCTAGGGATAATAGGATTACCGCAAAGTTCAGTATGCTTAACTGAAAATTCGATCAAAGTTTAAATATTTTTATGAGTATTATCCGTAAATTTATTTCAAGAAACATCCCACCTTATTTGATGAACCAAACGATCATTAGGAGTATTAGTTTTTTGTTTCTTATCAAGTGGGGTCCATAATAGCTTTAAGTGGGTCCCATAGGCTATAGCATGAGCATCTTTAATTGGGTAATTGGTATGCGAAGCCGGAAAAAAGTGTAAATATGGCCCATCAAAGCACGTTACTTCATGTGTTTTCGTTTATCTATCTTATCTGATGTGTCAATATTCAAATCCATTTTTTTCAGATTTACGTGTATGTATTTTGTAACTAACAATATATATTTTTTGTGTTTTTATTAAAAATCGATATGTTGGAGTAATTGATAAAGTTGTTTTCATATGATCAGGAGATTGTGGGTTTAAATTATGAAAATAACTTCTGACATAAATATAATGTAAGATTGAGTATAATATACACTAATGGTCTGCGTCCTTCCCCGAACCCATACATAGTGAGAACTTTAGTGTAATGGGTTGTCCTTTGATATGTTGAGTTCTAAACCTAAACGAGGGGGAAAAGAGATGCATTTCTTTTTTAACTATACTATTTAAAGCGCGCATGAATATGCGCTTGGCTAACGTCTCAAGCATAAAACAGGGTCGATCTAATGCATAAAATATTTTATGTTAGCAGGATTTAGGAAAGGACCGCACTTCAATGATGTAATGTGGACAACCTTTTTCATATTAGCATAGTAGTTAACCTTTCCCAGATTAGGGTAACAAAATATGAAACCTTTTTATCAAGGGAAGCAACTTTTAGAAAAATATTGTGTTATACCAGATACTTTGAAAAGGCAGTCTAGTGCATTAAGGTTTTATTGTGTGTGGATTGTGGGGAAAAATTAGACTACAAGAGTCTATTATAAATAACTTTTATATTCTAAATTTCTATAAAAGACTATTTCCACAGCACGAACCCATGACCTCCTTTAAGTAATTTAAAGTTTGAATTTTGTGGGTATTATTTTACAAGTTTATTCTCCAGTTAGCAAATTCCAAATGAATATGTAAAATAATGGTGATTTCACGCACCAGTCTCAATAAACAATTGAATGCAGAATGTGGATGATCTTCTTTATTAAAATTATATTCTCCTTATTTCTCATCTAAAAATTTGTTAAGTTGTTTTTTAGTTGAAAAAAAAATTATATTTATATGATCATGTAAAAAAAAGGGCATCTCGATGCACTAAAGCTATCGCTATGTGCGGTGCCCGAGGAAGGGTCCCACCACAAGGGTGTATTGTACGCAGTCTTACCTTACATTTCTGCCAGAGGCTGTTTCCAAGGCTTGAACCCGTGACCTTCAGGTCACATGTCTATGGCTACTATAAGAAATACAATGTTTGCTAATTAATTTGTCATAACTACTTCATATTTATCAATTTGACTCTGTTTTTCTTTTTTCTGATATATTTTTTTAACTTTTTTTTTAATTATAGATTCTTGCTGCCAAATAGAGGCTTAGGGAATATGTGCTTGAAGTAAGATTAGTTGTATTATTAGAACAAGTAATTAGGAGGATAAAACAGAACAAGTTATTCCATCATATTTTATGCTAAACAATAGTTAATAAATAAATTAATTAAATACTACTACTATTTAAGTTTTAACCAATGGTATGAGTAAAAGTGGTAATTTTGTAATGCTAAAACCTGAACAATTTTAACAAGAAAAGCAAAGTACAACATTCCTGCCAAACAATTGTTTCGTGTACATAATTATATTACTTCATTTTTCCTTAATTATGAAATGGTTTTATTCTTTTCTTGGTTTTTGTTTCCTTGTCGAATTGGACATAACTATAAGAAGAGTAAACATACATTATAATTTTAACATCTCAAAGTTATGAATCATGATTCTATAAACAAGAATTAAAAATAGAATAACTTTGGTCAAATAAGAATTAAAAGCGAGTAAAAATCATAAAGATAATTGTTTGTAGAGACAATTTATCCTTTCAAATTGAATTTTAAGTGCTGGCTCACAATAATTTTTAATCAAGATTAATGGTGTCATTAAATCAAACAAATATATAATTAATTCTTTTGACCAATTTAATAGTAGATATTCGAGAAATTATAAAAGATAATGTTCATACTTATGAGATATTAATAATAGTTTATCAATATTTTATAAACATAATAGTAATAAGATATAAAAGATATAGTGTTCATATTGTCAAATAAACAAGTATAAAAAGGAAATTCAAGTCAAGAGTTCATCAACTCAAAAAGAAAAAGAAAGAAAGAGTATTGTAGCTTTAAAATTAAACCATTATTTGCAAATGGAAAAAAAATCCTGCTTTAGTTTTTGTTTTCTTTATTGCTATTGCATCAGATAGATCTCAATCATTTTTATTCATACATATGTTTTATAATATTATAATTGTTTTTTTTTTCCAAACAACTTCAATATGCTTTATTTTATGTAAAATTTTATTGAAAATATTTTCTTTATCTCTACAAGGTAAAGTTAAAGTCTATGTACACTCTACTTTTCTTGTACATCACTCTTGAAATTCACTTGATATGTTGTTATTGTTTTATGATTCTTACTAGATGTTTTATTTTAATTTTTGTGAATGTATTTATAATTTATATTTCGTGTGTTGTTGATTAATGTATAAGTCTTTGATTCCAAAATGATGTCCCCAAAGTCCAAATAGCTACATATTCTCAGCTTTAAAAGCGAATAATTTAAAATTCATGAAAGAAATGCAATAATTTTAGAATTTGCGTGGTGCTAAAAAACAGTTCAAATTTCTCACTTCATCACTTGGTATCTAAATGACGAATTTATATGATTTAGAGTCATGAACGATTCTGCTTATTGTATATATGTTATTAATTTTCTTTGCATACACACATGCGTGTGATAACAAAACAAATGTTACATTTCTCGACTAGACGATTATGTAAAAGAATTTATTAATTGTCCAATTTTGTAAATTAATTTATAAGGTGAGGATTAGTTAATTCAAAGTTCGCACTTCAAATTTATCATACCCTTAATAAGTTAGTTAAAATAAGTAATTGAGTTTTTAATGAAATAAATGTTTCTTGTTTTATCTAAAATAATATAATAAATTAAAAGTTGATCATAACATAATGAATCTATTTAACTAGCCAAATGCTCACTATACACACATTAATTTTATTTTTTCTTTCTAATTTTCATCGAATTATAGAATTTTAATTTAGTAACTTTAACTTAACCCAACTCCGTCGCAATTTTATTTGGTAGGCGGAATTATAGAATATTTATCCACCTAGTCAAATGTTCACTATATACTCATTTCTAGTTTTCATTAATTTTTTTTTTTATTACAGTAATTTTAACTTCGTCAAAAAATTTATTTGGTACGCGAAACAAGATGAGGTATTTAAGATTTAAATTTGTGGCATAGTACCTCCCAAATATGATGAATTAGTCCAATAATTATAATTCCAGAACTTCAATTTCGAGATAATTTTTTCCGCGAATCAAACGTCTCCAAGATTACCTTATTAGATATTGTAATTTTGTTTACATTAATTAATGAAAACAGATTTAAAAAGTAGTTACAGAAAAAACAAAATAAGAGAGACTCATAATATTCACATGTTATAAAAGATACTTTATTAGTGTTAGGAAGCAAAATTTGAAAAGGACATCTCTAAATTGTCCGATTTAATAATAGTCCTTGAAAAAGGGCACGATTCCTTAATGAAGAGTTCGAACTGTGTTTAAAACCTTTAATACAAAGTTAATTATTACACAATTAATTAATTAATTAATTAAGTTATATATTACTTCCTTAGTTACGTTCCTTGCTTTGGCATATAATTGACTTTTGCCAGCAATGACTTAGTACAAGAAGCAACAATAGTAAAAGAAAAAAAAAAAAAAAAAAGCAGAATATGTTAGTCAAAAATCCAGATACTTATTCCCCTAATTCTGGAATTTACCCGGACACGGGGATTCAAACATTTTCAAAACGATTTAAATCATATATGACGATAGCAAAATATTATTTATACTATGAATAAATTTAATTTGTTGTTCTTTGTTAGTATTTATCATTTATTTTAGTTTTTTATTCATACTCTTAGATAAAGTTACTACAAGTAACTTTTTAAATGACTTAATTTTGTAAACCTATAGTTGAATCCTTTTTAAAATTATTCTTCTTTCTTGTTTTCTCCTCAAATTATTTCCTCCACATAATGTAAGTTTTTCTTATTTTTCATTTGGTGCTCAATATTGAACATTATATTAATTAATTTTAATTTGTACTAATATAGGGCTTATTTAAGAAAAAACATCATTTATTAAGAATTTTTTCATACAAAAAATATGAAAGTGAAACCTTTAGTAAAAGGAGGTGTAAGCCCTCAATATTCTTATTTCTTAATTTGAATTAGCTCATTGTGTTTATTGACTTTAATTGTCAACATAATTAGTGCTAAAGAAGCTACTTGTTAACATACTCAACACCTATGCGATAATCGTTACTTTATGTTCTTTTTTTTTTTCCCTCAACGGTATGTGTTATTATCGGTATTCATTGTATGTATTTTCAAATTATATGTATAGGACAATTGTATGAGATATGTAAAATATATGAGAATTGTATGTTATATGTATGAGAAAATAGTCATCTAAAAATAAATGTGATATAAATTTATATCTATAATCTATATCTATAATATATTAAAAGTCTGAAGACCATTCAAAAAGTGATTTGAACTTTTTGTCCCTCATTAAAACACTCTCCTTTAGACAAAATTATTTTTTCACTATAATCTTCAATTTATTATTTAATTATTTTTATTATATTAATTAGATTCCTAAAATATATGAACTTCTAAAATATATGGAATGAGAATCAATTAATATTTTCATTTGTACTGATCAATTAGAAAAATACCGCTAAAATGGAATTTCATTAAGGAAATACTTCTATAAATTTATGAAAAACAAAAAAAAAATATCATAACAAATCCATTTTTTGAGAAAAGTTGTTTCTTTCTTAAGGAATACTAAAAATATTAAATAATAATGACAACCTTCTTTTACTAAGTGAGCCAACTCCTTTTTTTTTTAGGGAAAACAGAAAAAAAATAAATTACCGTAAATAAAAATTTAAAAAGAGTCTACCTATATTAATTCTACTTCTGATTTCTTATCATATATTTTAAAAGTGCATATTAATTGTAATACCTCTTTCAATATATTTTAGGCCTTCTTAATCCTTTTTAATTATTAAATATTAAATAATAAGTTATTTAAGAAAAATAATAAAACGATCAGATAGTACTAACCTAAAAAATAAAATATTTTTTTTGGAAAAGTCTACCTACCCTTTTGTATTAAAAAACAAGTAACGAATTTTTTTTTAATGTATTTTTCTTCTTTTAAGAGTTTTAACCTACTTTATAAAAAATAGTTCCACAATTTTTGCAAAATATTTAGAACTTTGTGAAAATATGATTGATGCTCCTCTAACTTGATTCGGTTTCATATCTAGATTGATAGATGCTTAATTTTCTAAACCTCAACTTCTTTACTATTTTTGTCAACATAATAGAATTCAACGCGTGTGTATATATATCTTCTTTGTTTTCATTCAAGTCATTCTTTAGTGTCAAAATTTTCACCCAGACAACAATTTCTTTTCTTCAAAACTGAAGTTTTGTGATCACTATTATATTATTTTATTGTAGTTTACAAGTCGTAGATAAATTTACAGGTGGTAGATGAATATTGGTCGGCCTTGAAGAATTTTTTTAGGTAAATTTTAGGTTTAATTATATTATTTTTATATCTCTGTTTTGAGTTTTTTTTTTTTTTTTTTGTAGAGGTAAAGTTTAGTTGTATTATTTTGATATCTTTATTATCGTATTATTTTGTTATAATTTACAGGTGGTAAATGAGTGTCGGGTGACTTTGAAGAAATTTTTGAGTAAATATTAAATTTGATTATATTGTTTTGATATTTCTACCATCGTATTATTTTGCTACAGTTTACAGGTGTAGATGAATATCGATCGATTTTGAAATTTTTTTTGGGTAAATATTAGGTTTAATTATATAAATTCTCCAAAAGATGTTGAATTTAATTATTTTATTCATCTTTATTATTTAAACAAATGTCATATTTACTGTAACATTTGAACTCAATAAAATGAGGTACAAGCATGAAACGCGTACACCTAAACTAGTATATATCAAGTATATGATCTCGTCTTTATTAAGAGAATATTCATTACTAGGATTTTTAAATACACAAATACGTATATCTTATATATCTGCTATAAAAATACATAATATTGATATATTTTGCACCAGCTTTTTTTAAAAGGAAAAGTCCTCTTGGCCTCAATAGAAAAAAATTATGTTCAACACTATGAACTAGTTAACTTTTGGACCTTTTTAACCTTTTACTTTAACAATTAAATAACTTTGTTTATTTGAAAGAAAAGAATAATATATATTTTTTATTATTGTGGCCAAATTTGGGCCAAATGTGCCTCGATAATATTCTCATAAATTAAACGTCCGACAACATGATCTATTCACGTAAGAGCAGACTCTAATGTCGATGTACTAATGACTAATTTAACTTTAACATGCTTTTTTCTTTTTTAAAAATGGCAATTTAGCTTTGTAATTGGTTCTGTCAATCATTTCATTTGGACTTTAACCCATATTTAGCAAAGAGGTCTTCAAAAGCAACTACATAAACCTTTTAGATTAGGGGCAAGACCTTCTCTTTTATTTTATTTTCCTTTTTCTTTCTTCCCTTTATAGTTATTATTATTATTATCAAATCAAAAAAGCAAATAGTATGATGTTCGCTTTAGTTTAATATAACAGCAAAAACAATTATTTGTCTAACTAATTACAACTTCTAACTCCAATTAAATCATTATTCAAAGGCGTGCAAATTTTGTAATAAATTAATGAATGAGATTAAGCTTGATACGATTATACATCCACTCCACGTTTCAATCTTGGATGTATTCTAGATGCACCTTAAATTAAAAGAGGAATCTCTCTCTATATAAAGGAAAGATATAAGAATACTGATGATGATGTTCCATACTTATAAAGCCATTATTTCCATTTATCTTTTTTGTGAATTTTTTGATCATTTTCCCCCACTTTTTTTTTTTAATTTTCCAATTAAAAAGTTAATAATAGTTAATTCTATTTATGGATTATTATTAATGATTATTATAATTAAAGTAATGGAGAATTGAAAAGCCTATGGTTGCATTGAAACGGTTAGGAAACTTAATATGATTGCTGTATTTTTAAAAATGAACTTAATATGGTTAATGTAATTTTAAAAAATATCACGTTTTTGGAAAAATATACTCCATATTTGTGTCCAATGTCCATGCCTGTATCTTCATGGTTTACATTTTTCTAACAGTTTGGCTTTATAGATTCCTCTACAATAAATGATCTCAATATATATTAATTTAAAAATATCAATTTGGAGCTACAATTTTGGCCAAAAGATTTGCTCATAATACTAGACGAGCAATAGAACAGCAGAACATAGCTTAAAGGTCACGGTTGAACAATCAATTCAAATTTTTAATACTTCTTTCTCTTGTCAGAACATTTTTTGCTAATTATAATGGCTTTTGATATACTTTTGTATACTGTTTTCTGATTATCGTTTCTTCTTCCTCATCATATGTAATTAGTGGGTTTTAATATGTATTAATCCTTGAATGATATATATATATATTTTAATTAGTTTTTATGTCTTTCCATATTTTATTTTTATACTATATATAGATTTGAAGTGAACCCTTTTCATGTTTTAGCTTACTCTATCTTACTTTAATTGGAATCTATACAAAGCTAAAAATAAATAAGGTGCTGTGGTATCTTTATATATCTCCACTTGTGTGTGTATATATATATATGTTATGATTCGGACAGAATAAGCAAACCACAAGTAAAAGAAAATAAGAACAACACACAGATTTACATGAAAATTCTTGCAGGAAAACCATGGGTAGAGGCAGAGGAGGTTTCACTATAATGGAGAGAGAGTACAATGTGGAGAAGGCTGAATTTTCTTAATAATAAAATAACTCACTAAATCGCACTTATATATTACGTGCGTACAAATAGGTCCTAGTCCCAAGAACATAAAGGTCCATCAACAAAATTCGGGTCACAACTCTAACAATCTCCACCTTGACACGAATTCTAATTCAGAACTCAAATCCATTTCAAGACATAAACTCTCCACCTCTTCCATAAAATCCTCTAAGGGCACATCTTAACAACTAACACCAACCAAGTCCAAGCAATGCCCAAACTTGGCACTTGGTAGCGTCTTGGTCATCATATCAACAGGATTATCATGCGTACTAATCTTGCTAACCACAATATCACCACGAGTAATAATTTCACGCACAAAATGATACCGAATATCGATGTGCTTTGTCTTCTCATGAAACATTAGATCTTTCGTAAGGAAGATAGCACTCTGACTGTCGTAAAAAATCGTAGTAATCTGTAAGTCTTTGCTAAGTTCACCAAATAGACCCTTCAACTAAATAGCTTCCTTGAAAGCCTCTATAATAGCCATGTACTCTGCCTCAGTAGTTGACAAAGCAACCGTAGTCTGTAAAGTAGATTTCCAACTGATAGAACAACCACCAATGGTGAAAACATAGCCTGTAAGGGACCTCCTTTTGTCATGATCTCCTACAAAATCAGAATCAACATACCCGATTACTCCATTTTTTTTTCACTCAAACTGCAAACAAACATCAGCAGATCCATGCAAGTATCTGAAAATCCATTGAACTATTTTCCAATGTTCTTTGCCAGGATTTACCATGTATCTACTAACTGCACTGACGACATAAGATAAATTTGGTCGGGAACACACTATCGCATATATAAGAGACCCAACAACACTAGAGTATGGAACTCGAGACATATAGTCACGTTCATCATCTATTTTTGAAGATAAAGTGGCCGAGAGTTTGAAGTGAGCTGCCAGTGGAGTACTTACAGGTTTGGCATTTTGCATATTGAACCTGTGAAACACTTTCTCAATATACTTTTTCCGACTCAAGTATAACTTTTACTTCTCTCTATCCCTTATAATTTCCATTCCAAGAATCTTCTTTGCTGCTCCTAGCTCCTTCATCTCAAACTCTTTGCTGAGCTGGGCTTTGACTTTTATTATCTCTCTCATATCATTTGCTGCAATCAACATATCATCAACATACAAAAGAAGATATACAAATGAACCATCACTTAACTCCTTAAAGTAGACACAACTATCATAACTACTCCTCTGAAACATATGAGAGGTCATAAAAGAGTCAAACCTCTTATACGACTGCCTGAGAGACTGCTTTAAGCCATAAAGAGACTTTTTCAGCAAGCATACATAGTCCTCCTTTCCTGAGACTACAAAGCCCTCTGGTTGCTTCATATAGATGTCCTCCTTAAGTTCTCCATGTAAGAATGCATTTTTGACATCCAACTACTCAAGCTCAAGATTATGCATGGTACAATACCAAGCAATGCTCAAATCGAACTATGCTTTACAACTGGAGAAAACACATTTGTGAAGTCAATACCTGGAACCTGACTGTAGCCTTTAGCAACTAATCTTGCTTTGTATCTAGCATTTTCAACTCCTGATGTTTCTTCTTTCTTTTTAAATACCCACTTGCAACGGACAACTTTCTTATCTTTAGGCAATCTCACTAAATCCCATGTGCCATTCTTATGAAATAATTCCATCTCTTCCTACATAACAATCATCCATCGACTAGAATCATCACAACTAACTACCTCTGAGTAAGAAGAAGGTTCTTCACCGGAATCAATACCTTCTGCTACATTCAATGCATAAGCAACCAAATCAGCTTTAGCATACTTGTGAGGAGGTCTAATGTCTCTTCTAGGCCTGTATTTAGCAATAGAATATTGTGGCGTCATTGGTGGTGAAGAAGAAATAGTACCACTCTGTATCTCCGGGCTAGACTGAGAAGTAGGCACTGATGTAGACTCTGCTCCAATCTACAATTCAACATAGGTGCTTGACTGTTGCTGATTCATGTCACTAAGCTCACTTGAAGGCAAAACACAAGATTCGGAGGGAGTCCGAAGCATGACAGTTTCATCAAACACAACATCCATGCTAATTATAACCTTTCTGGTTTCTGGACACCAGAGCTTATAACCTTTAACACCAGGCTTATAACCCATAAATAAGCACTTGACAGATCTAGGTTCCAACTTTCCATTATCAACATGAGCATAAGCAAGACATCCAAATATCTTCAAATTAGAATAACTAGCAGGACAACCAGACCATACCTCTTGTGGAGTTTTTTTATCAATCGCGACTGATAGAAAGACGTTAATAAGTGTAGACACCTAATTTTGTCCCTCCCGAAGTCTAATTTTATTCATTTTTAGTTCACCTTACCATGTGTCCAACCCCATGTAATTATATCCCACAAAAATACAAAAATTAACAAAAAAACAATACCTCTAACTAATTTATCTTATCCTAACAACCTACCCAATGAAAAGCTTCCACCTCCCTACCCACTCATATTTTTTATCCCTTGGAGAAGAAAACAACAAAAATAGAGGGGCCCATGTGATATCTTCTTGACCATTATTTACACATCACCTTCACAATATACATATATTCCATACACATCCAGAATAGAACCAGGGAGGGAGGGTGATTCTTTTTTTTTATTATATACAATACACACAGGGATTCCATTTTGGATTCATCCATGGAGAACGCACAGAATTCATTTTTCTTTTTTCTCACGACATACTCCCTCACGAACACATACTCCACTCATTGATATTGGGGGGTATCACAAGAATAGACA
>NC_061114.1:221195501-221203895 GCF_002878395.1 Capsicum annuum | reverse complement strand
TGTGAATTGTTGATATGTTTTGATTGTGTGTTTTTGAGCAATTTTGATTGTCACAGTGGTGATTTTGATTGGTTGATTTCATATTAATGTTGATTATCCTTGGTTAAGAGTGAAATTGGGGCGGGAATTGAAGAATTAATAAACATGAATGTGGGTTTATGTCGATTTGTTGTTGGTTGTTTAAGTTAAAATGAATGTTAATTATGTTGATCACGATAGTAGCATGTTTTTGGTTGAGGGTCGTTAGGCAAATCTTAGGTTCAGGGGAGGCAAACTTAGGACTCGTGGTTTTGTTGAATGTTTGAAATATGTGTTAGAATATTTTGTTTTATCACTTTTGAATCAATTGTACAATTTGGCTGGGAAATACCCCGAAGTATCTGTATATATTTATTCACCGGGGAATGCCCCGAGGTATCATGTACTCGGAGGACGTTCATGATGAAGGCCCGAGGCGTCGGGTAGAGCATTAGTCTAGAATTAATTTAGAGTAGGATTTATTTTTACGCATTTTTTATTTTTGGACTGTATAATTGGACTGGACACTAAATTTTAGATTGTGTTATCTTGTTTGCTTGCTTGATTGTTTTTTTGCATGTTTTGTGTGGTTTATACCCTCGTATTGTCAAAGTTAGCCGATACGCTCTACCAGGCGACTATGGTCGAACCACGGGATCGAGGGGTGACTAACACCTTTCCCTCGGTCAACAGAATTCCTTAGCTAGAATCTCTGTTCGCGGATCAATTTTATAGAGTCAAAATCATTTTGAAAAAGGATATTCGTGGGTGACTTGGCACGCCCGATTTATGCCAAGTGGCGACTCTGAGTTTTGAAACTAATGAATCCTTTTCGAAACAATTTTCATATTTTGTCACTTTAATAATAAAACCCTTTCAAAACTTAAAACAATATCTTTTTTTTTGGAGTCGAAAAAGGGGTGTGACAGCTCTGGCGACTCTGTTGGGGAGAAGTTTAGAATCTGAGCTTTTTTTGGTGTCGTATCGACTTTGTTTGTGAGTTTTCGTGCTCTTTGTTTACAGTATTTATCCTATGTGTTTACCGCTTTTATAGCTGACATCATGTGCATAACCCGAGTCATTCTTTCCGCAACAAGTCTCGGAGCGCACGTCGTGCGCACGAACTGTAGTTGAGTCACCTTTATTTTAGGGGGGAGCCGTTGGATATATGGAGTAGGTGGAAAGCAAAACAGCCACTATCGACCATATGCTCTCCCTAACAGCCTTGTTAGTAAACCACAACGTAGGTCTGCCTATAGGACATTCTTATGTGCATCATATTGAGACCTAGCGGGGCCCACACGATTCTTTGTAGGAGACTCACCCTTAAAGCATCTCTACGTGCTAAATGCTGCATCTTTGAGGATAACGTGGTCATTTGACAGACTGATGTGGGGTAAGGCATGTGTTAGAAGTAAAGTGTGTGAAAAAAAAGTCCAAAAAAAAGAGTTTTGTAGTTTTTAGAGTTCTTTATGGATTTTGTTTTCCACAATTCCACAATTCAAAATTCAAAAAAGATTTTTTACTTTTTGCACTCATTTTTCAAAAAAAAAAAAACATCAAAAAGATTTTCCTTTTGTTTCTTTTAACAAGCATTCATAATTCGAAAACTACAAAAAGATTTTTTAGGAGCCTTTTATAAAAAATAAAAATGTAAAAAAATGGTGGTAGAAGTTTTGTACATTTCATATAACGAAAATACCAAAAAAAAAAAATTCTTTCATAGCTGTTGGTGTCATTTTTTATGTGAAGTGTCAAATTGAAAACTCAAAAAAAAAAAAGATTTTGTTATGTTGTTCATTTTATGTCTTTGGTCGTGTCTCAAGTCAGGGTGCAATCCATTATTTAATCATTAATTGTCCAATCTGGACGAACTACGCACCCTGATTCTCCTCTTTCAGGAGTGAGATACGTAGGCAGCCTATTGTTGGTTCGGGGATCTTATTTGAAAAATCCAAAAATATTTATTCACTCTCCATTTAGAGTAGGCGTTTCATATACGTCTTTAAAAGAAAACTACAAAAAGATTTTCGTTTAATAGGTTCAAGTTTCATTTTTACATGAAATTCAAAAATCGAAAACCCAAAAAGATTTTTCTTTGGTAATCACAGGTTTCATTTTGTATAGAGATTTAAACCTAACAAAAAAAATGCAAAAAGATTTTCGTCAATTCTTTTGAATTTGTTTCAAGAAAGAAAAAAGAGTTTAATTGACCATTTTAGCAAAACATCACGAACTACGCACACCTGATTATCCCCTTTCGGGGGTGCGATGCGTAGACGCCCTTCTATGGTTCGGTGATTTTTTTTCAAGAAAAAAAAAAGGTTTTGAAAAATGTTGAACTCTAACATATTTGTTGCCTCTTGTTCAGTTAGTTTAAGGTGGTTGGTTTGTGGTTTCCTGGCTGGTCCTTCATATCACAACAAATCCAAGAAAGGGTTAGTTGTGTCCAACAAGGATATAGAGAGTGGAATCATGGATTAAACAAAGAGTCAGGAAATTGAGAGTTTAAAGGAAGAGAATTTAAGACTGAGACAACAAATGATAGGAATGTACCGAGCTTGGGCCAGTGGGCTGCCTCCACCTCCGTTCCCCACTTTTGACCGGACAAATACCTTGAGTCTTTCACCAAAATTGCAAAGTCCTACTATTGTTGATGCACCACAGCATGCCTCAGAATCCATTCCACGTCAAATGCACCTCAACACTTCCACCACTCTTTCTTTATCTCCTCAGTATAAGTCTACCACATTTACAGCACCACATACCGTCTGTGCTTTTGTTGCTCAACCTTCTACTAAGGCTTCCACTTTGTCTATCAATCCAACGATTGTGCTTCCCCAGTCCACTAGTGACTCCACGTTCAATACTATTGATGATCGTTGGTATACTTTTGAGCCTACAGTTAAGTTAAGTGAACCGCCAAAATTTCTTACTAAGAAACCTAGCATGCCAAAAGAGCCAGAGAAAATGGTTGGGAAAGTGAAGAGTGTAGAAAATGATATGAAAAATTCCCCTGAACTTATGGGCTATGAAGATGTTTCATATAAAAACTGGGGCAGGTCTTCAAGTGTTAACCTTCCTCCCAGCTTTGAGACATCAAAATTTGGGGAGCCTGATGGACAGAAGGATTCTGTGAAACATTCGGGACGACATTGCAATCAACCAAGGAAAACTGAAGAAAAGAAGAAGGAAAACACACCTATTGTTATGACAAGGCCAAAGCAGAGTTTGAGAGGTCCAACCCACCAATACTGTCAGCCTCAATCCCGAGCGTACATATCAGATCCACATAACCACTTGCAACAAGGTTTATTTCTTCGAAATCCAAGAAATCCCATTCCACTTCCTCGATATCCTGTGAAGAATTCACAATTTTATGCTCATCCATCTTCTTATCCACAATGGCATGCATCTGTCCCTCAATATCGTCCTCGACCCCCACAAATTTACCTAGGGACCTCTAAATCCAAATTTCATCCGAGGCTAGAGTTCGCAAAGAGAAAGAAGGAAAAAGATATTTTTACTCCTATTGGGGAATCCTATGCCAGTTTATTTCAGAGATTGGTACAGGAAGGATTGATCACTCCTCTCCTTAGGCACATCCTTAATCGGCGTTCAAGAAATTTTGATCCTAACGCACGATGTGCGTATCATTCTGAGGCTCAGGGTCATAGTATTGAAGATTGTCGAGATTTGAAAAGAGAAATTGAAAAGATAATTCATGATGGATCAATTATGGTGCAGAACATTGATAGTGAGAAAAGCTCTAGTCATGCTGATATGCAAACTAGCGGCTAAGTTATCAGGCTAAACAATTGAGAATTCACCTATCTCCCTACTAGGAAGAGGTCTGGTAGTTTGTTTTGTCTTCTTTTTTATTTTTCGAATTATTTCAGGATTGTAGTTCGGGATCTATCTTGTTTTTTCCCTTTGTCGTTTATGTTCAAATCCTTCTATCAGCTCCACGAAGTCATGAGTCCTTCAGCATGAGGAATGTACAACGAAAATGGAGTTGTATGTTTGACAAGTGTAGAAAAAGAAGTGACATACATGCTCAGTTGAAGTTAGTGTTGTTAAAGTGCCACAAATGATCTTCATCTTTTATTTTCATATTGCATGATATGTACTTGCATTTTTAAGGATTGATATGACGAAGGCCTTTCATTCTACTATTTAAACATCGTGTCATCCTTTGTTTACCCATTTGAGCTTTAGTCCTATTTTCTTTCACACCCCTCTTTTGGAATCATATAGAGTCAACAAAGCTTAAAAGAAAAGGTGTTGAGCAAAAAAGTAGAGTCAGAAAGTTTCAAAAAAAAAAAAACAAGAGAAAAATGTGTCCAAAAGGAGAAAAAAAAGAGCGTCGAGAAAAATAAAGTCAGAAAAGTCCCAAAGAGAAAAGAGTCAACAAAAGGAAAAAAAACTTAGAATCAAGTGAAAAAAAAACAAGCTGCCAGAACTATGCATGACCTGATTCTCCTCTCTCGGGGGTGAGATACGTAGGCTGCCCTACTAAGGGCTCGGTCCAACCAAATAAACAATTTAGAGTCACCCAGTCAAAAGAAACTAGGGCATGAGTTAATCCTCATTGTTTGAGTCAATTCCAAAAGTTGTAAGTCCTACCCCAATTCAAGTGTCGTTTGGGCCCCATGCCATCCTTTCTTTCTAACCTTATCCAAAAGTCAAGTTACAACCAAAGAAAGACCTTCAGATCAATCTTTGAGGATGTTAAGGCGGAGCATGCAAGGGATATGATGCTGCATTTGAGAACTATTTGTCTTCCTCAGCATAGGGAATCAAGAGAGAAATAAAAATGAGAGAGTCTTATTGGTGAAAATCCTTACGGGAACCATAAGGCGATGGCAAGTTGAGAGAAATAAAAATGAGAGAGTCTTATTGGTGAAAACCCTCACGGGCGCCATAAGATGATAGTGAGCCGAGAGAAAATGAAAGAAGCTTGTTGGCGAAAACCCTTCAAGGCGCCAATATCCGAATGGGGTCTTAAATGCAATTGACCAAAGAAAGCAACTCAGTTTCAAGGCCATTAACTCAACAACAATGGGTAGAAAGTTTGGATGAAAAGATCAAGCTGCTTAATCCAAAATGCATGGCATAATCATTAGTGTTGACTGTCATTTTTAGATGAATTTTTCATTTCTTTGTTTTAAAAGGGGACATTCATTGTCTTTTCTTTCTTCTCGTTATTTTAATTTTCTCTTACTTGAGTCAATTATCAAAACAAAAATTGTCATTTTTTTTTGTTTCTTGTCTTTGAGTCAAGTCCGTATCAAAACAAGTGAGAAAAGATTTCAAAACTGGCTACCAGCTTCTTTAATTGCACAAAGCAAGACAAAAGCTAGCACATGAAAGAGACATGATTGTGAGCCCAAAAAAAGGCATGCAGGAAGTTTTGTCAACAGAGAAGTCGGGGAACTCATGGAAATACCAAGGTTCAAAGGATTTATTTGAGAGACACGACAAAGCAGAAATACTGTGTTTGTTTCAGAGTCACTCTTAATAAGCTGAGTTTGAGTCAATGATACAGCAAGTCAATGACATATGCTAATGGTTGGAAGCAAAGCTAAATATGACGGGGGCAGGAGCAATTTCCTCAAAAGCCAAAGCCACAAACTAGCCACCATGTTTTTAAACTCACAAGTTTTCTTTATATGTAATAGGAATACATGTTGCATTCAGATCAAGGATTTCAGAGCCTAAACATCAAAGGCCGTAATTTCTCACCTCAAAAAATGCAAGAGGCAAGGTTGCTGCACAGGTTTGGTAATCAAAACCATGGTAAAACTCATAATTCAAGATCTCTAGGAGACCCACTTCCTTGTTTTGGTAATTCAAGCAGCTTTGGTAATGAGACACACTTCATTGTTTTGATAATTCAAACATCATTGATAAGGAAACACACTTCCTTGATTGGGTAATTTGAATTTTGCTTCTTAGGTAATGCACTTCCTAACTTAAGTTTTGATTCCTAGAAGACGTACCTTTTAGTCGAGTCATTCACCTTGACTCCTAGAAGACGTACCTTTTAGTCGAGTCATCCCCTTTGATTCCTATAAGACATACCTTTTAGTCGAGTCATCCCCTTTGATTCCTATAAAACGTACCTTTTAGTCGAGTCATCCCCTTTGATTCCTATAAAACGTACCTTTTAGTCGGCTCATCCCCATTGATTCCTATAAGACGCACCTTTTAGTTGAGTCATCCCCTTTGATTTCTATAAGACGTACCTTTTAGTTGAGTCATCCCCTTTGATTCCTATAAGACGTACCTTTTAGTCGAGTCGTTCCCTTTGATTCCTATAAGACGTACCTTTTAGTCGAGTCATTCCTATTGATTCTTATAAGACATACCTTTTAGTCGAGTCATTCCTTTTGATTCCTATAAGACGTACCTTTTAGTCAAGTCATCCCCTTTGATTCCTATAAGACGTACCTTTTAGTTGAGTCATCCCCTTTGATTCCTATAAGACGTACCTTTTAGTCGAGTCATTTTCCTTGACCCCTATAAGACGTACCTTTTAGTCGAGTCTTTCCTATTGATTCCTATAAGAGTACCTTTTAGTCGAGTCATCCCCTTTGATTCCTATAAGACATACCTTTTAGTCGAGTCATTCCCTTTAATTCCTATAAGACGTACCTTTTAGTCGAGTCATTCCAATTAACTCATAGAAAATGCATTTCTTTGTTTGGGATAATTTTTTTTTTTTTAGTTTTGATGTGATTTCAGGAGCATGCCTGAAGCACAGGGTGAATAAATGGAAAACCAAGCAACAAGGTGAAGAAATTGAAAGTTAAACAGATTGAAAAATAGCAAGTCAAGAGCTCAGCTGCAGAACAGGGTGAAGAAGTTGAAAGAATGGCAACAAGTTGATGAAATAGCAAGTCAGGAACCCGCCTGGAGAAAAGGGTGAAGAAATTGAAAGGCAAGCAACAAGTTAAATAAATAGCAAGTCAGGAGCCCGCCTGAAGAATAGGGTGATGAAACTCAAGTCAAGAGTCCAAAAGAAGCTATATAGATAGGATTTTTTTAATTTCATTTATGCTTTAACTTGTAATTTTCATTTTTAATGTAATGACAGAGTCGTGGACTGGAACTTCGATGGAACCTCACTCGACTCTCCAACTCGGTATAGTCCATCTCTTTCCAATCTTTTGAAATACCCGTGACATGATTCTCTCATAACTTGGGTAGGCAGGATGTCTTAAGTCAAGACCCAGTTGTCCTTCTTCCTTCTGTTTCTTTCTTTGAATAATGGTCGGGTCAAAATTTGGTCTCGCTGTCTACTTCTTTGTCTGAAAACACTTCGTGTTTACATTCAATGGTGGGCATAACGTAGACACCTAATTTTGTCCCTCCCGAAGTCTAATTTTATTCATATTTAGTTCACCTTACCATTTGTCCAACCCCATGTAATTATATCCCACAAAAATACAAAAATAAACAAAAAAAAATACCTCTAACTAATTTATCTTATCCTAACAACCTACCCAATCAAAAACCTCCACCTCCCTACCCACTCACATTTCTTATCCCTTGGAGAAAAAAACAACAAAAATAGAGGGGCCCACGTGATATCTTCTTGACCATCATTTACACATCACCTTCACAATATACATATATTCCATACACACCTAGAATAGAAGGTGGGGGGGGGGATTCCTTTTTTTATTATATACAATACACACAGGGATTCCATTTTGGATTCATCCATGGAGAATGCACAGAATTCATTTTTCTTTTTTCTCACGACATACTCCACTCATTGATATTGGGGGGTATCACAAGAATAGACAGAAAATAAATCTTGAGCTCTTCTTCTTCATTCTTGAAAACCACCATTGACACAATCACACACTCCTCACCAATGAGCCACGCCATTTTTCTGAAGAACGCACACCACCACACACTCGCAGATAAACTTCATTAACAACAGGTACGCACAACTCTACACACATGACATCACTCAAAGACAATCGATTGAGAGAGGTAAGAAGAGAGAAAAACAAATAGAGAGAGGAGGTTGAGATCGAAGCAGCCAACAAATTAGGGAGAGAGAAAAATCTGGCAAAACCTACAGAAAAAGCGTCACCAGCTTCACTCCGATCAAACTCACGTCGAAAGGCCATTCTCTCTTTCATTTTTTTAGTTCAAATCTCATCAAAATTCCATCCGTAGCTCAAACGGATACAAAAATCTCATTCTAGATTTCATTTTTTTTGTCAGATTCTATTCAGTTTTGGGTTTGAGTTGAGGTCGTTGTTGGTTCGAGATTGGCGTGGTTCCGGGCGATGCTCTTTTTATGAACTCATGAGATTACTAAAGGAATTTGGTTGATTGAGGCAACATTTGAGGTCC
>NC_061114.1:221124700-221192501 GCF_002878395.1 Capsicum annuum | reverse complement strand
GAGATGAAAATTGGACCTCAAATGTTGCCTCAATCAACCAAATTCCTTTAGCAATCTCACGAGTTCATAAAAAGAGCATCGACCGGAACCACGCCAATCTCGAACCAACAACGACCTCAACTCAAACCCAAAACTGAATAGAATCTGACCAAAAACATGGAATCTAGAACGAGATTTTTGTATCTATTTGATCTACGGATGGAATTCTGATGAGATTTGAACTAGAAAACGAAGGGGAGAATGACCTTTCGACGTGAGTTCGATCGGAGTGAAGCTGGTGGCGCTTTTTCTGTGGGTTTTGCCAGATTTTTGTCTCTCTCCCTGATTTGTTGGCTGCTTCGATCTCAACCTCCTCTCTCTATTTGTTTTTCTCTCTTCTTATCTCTCTCAATCGATTATCTTTGAGTGATGTCGTGTGTGTAGAGCTGTGCGTACCTGGTGTTAATGGAGTATATCCGTGAGTGTGTGGTGGTGTACGTTCTTCAGAAAAATAGTGTGGCTCATTGGTGAGGAGTGTGTGATTGTGTCAATGGTGGTTTTCAAGAATGAAGAAGAAGAGCTCAAGATTTATTTTCTGTCTATTCTTGTGATACCCCCCAATATCAATGAGTGGAGTATGTGTTCGTGAGGGAGTATGGCGTGAGAAAAAAGAAAAATGAATTCTGAACGTTCTCCATGGATGAATCCAAAATGGAATCCCTATGTGTATTGTATATATTAAAAAAAAGAATCCCCCCCTTCTATTCTGGGTGTGTATAGAATATATGTATATTGTGAAGGTGATGTGTAAATAATGGTCAAGAAGATATCACGTGGGCCCCTCTATTTTTGTTGTTTTCTTCTCCAAGGGATAAAAAATGTGAGTGGGTAGGGAGGTGGAAGCTTTTGATTGGGTAGGTTGTTAGGATAAGATAAATTAGTTTGAGGTATTGTTTTTTTGTTTATTTTTGTATTTTTGTGGGATATAATTACATGGGGTTGGACACATGGTAAGGTGAACTAAAAATGAATAAAATTAGACTTCGGGAGGGACAAAATTAGGTGTCTACAATAAGAAGACAAGCCGTGGAATCAGCTTCAGCCCAAAAAGACTTAGGTAAACCAGCATTAGAGAGCATACAACGCACCTTCTCCATTATAGTCCTATTCATTTGTTCGGCCACACTATTCTGCTGTGGAGTATGACAAACTGTCAAGTGCCTCACAATTCCTTTTGACTTGCACAAAGCATTAAATTCATTAGAACAGAACTCTAAACTATTATCAGTTCGAAGGTATTTTACCTGCTTCCCTGTCTGCTTTTCAATCATAGTCTTCCACTCCTTGAAAGTAGGCAACACATCATTCTTTTACTTCAGAAAGAACACCCAAAATTTTTTAGAATAGTCATCAATAATAGTCAACAAGTAATTAGCGTCTCCTCTAGAAGGTACTCTAACAGGACCCTAGAGATCAGAATGAATGTAATTAAGTGTGCCCTTAGTTGAGTGGATTCCTTTAGTGAACTTGACTCTCTTCTGCTTCTCGAAAATGCAGTGCTCACAGAACTCCAATTTGGTAATACTCTGCCCATCAAGAAGTCCTCTCCTGCTCAGTTCAGTCATCCCGTTTTCACTCATATGCCCTAGGCGTATATGCCAAAGTTTAGCAACATCACTTTTTAATAAAGAAGAGGTAGAAACAGTTGCATCACCTGTAACAGTAAAGCCTTGCAGGATATACAAATTTGCATACTTTCTTTGTCCCTTCATCATAACAAGTGTACCTTTAGTAACCTTCAGGACTCCACCTTCACCAGTGTACCTATAACCATTCGAATCAAGGGTACTGAAGGAAATAACATTTCTCTTCAGGTCTATGATATACCGTACATCCCCGAGTGTCTTCACAACCCCATCAAACATCTTGATCCTGATTGTTCCAATACCAGGTATCTTACAAGGTGTGTTATTTCCCATCAACATAGAACCTTTAGAGACTGTTTCATATATTGTAAACCAATCCCGATTACGACACATATGAAAGATGCAAGCTGAATCAAGAATCCAATCCTCACAGGGTTTGGAGTTACCATCAGAAACTACCAAGAGTTCTCCATCACTGCTGCCATCTTCCACAAAACTGGCTTTATCGGACTTCTTTGGTTGGTTTTCCTTCGATTTTGGAGTTTCTCTTTTCTCTCTATTCTGTAATTTCCAATACGCGAATTTGATATGGCTCTTTTTCTTGCAGTAATTACAGATTTTGTTTCTATTTTTGGATTTTGACCTATTCCTGTCATCACCCCCAAAATTCCTATCACGAGTCCTTCCTCCTCAAACAGTGAGACTATCTCCTTAAGTCTCTGACCCATTTACAAGATGCTTCATCTTTTCCTTAGAGATCAATGCATCATAGGCTTTATCAATCATCAGGGTATCATGAATATATAAAATTGTATCCCTAAAGGTCGTGTATGATGCAGGCAGTGAACACAACAAAATCAACCCTAAATCTTTCTCATTGTACTTAACCTTCAGAGTTTCTAAATAAGAGATGATTTCTTTAAAAGCAGATAGGTGATCTTCCAAAGACGCACCCTTAGACATACGATGGGAATAAAGTCGTTGTTTGAGATGCAAATTACTTGTTAGGTTTTTATTCATGCATAAAGATTCCAGTTTTAACTACAACGCAGTGACAGTGGTCTCCTTCAAAACATCCTGTAGAATTTGATTGAATAAATGAAGGTGGATCTGAGATAGAGCCTTCTGATCCTTACGTCGTTTGTCATCGTCCGCCCACTATGAGGTCATCTTATCAAACCCTAATAGAGCATCGTCCAAATCCATCTTCGCGAGCACAACCCGCATTTTAACCTGCTATAACAAAAATCTGGTGTTGCGATCCAACTGCAGAATATCATACTTCATGCTTGTCATCCCCGAGAAAATAATCAATCAAGATCTTGATACAAGTTTGTTATGATTCGAACAGAATAAGCAAACCACAAGTAAAAGAAAATAAGAACAATACACAGATTTATGTGTAAACCCTTGCGGGAAAAACCACAGGCACAGGCAGAGGAGGTTTCACTATAATGGAGATAGAGTAAAATATGGAGAAGGCTGAATTTTCTTAAAAATAAAATAACCCACTAAATCTCACTTATATATTACGTGCGTACAAATAGGTCCTAGGCCCAAGAACATAAAGGTCCATCAATAAAATTTGGGTCACAACTCTAATAATCGCTAACATATATATATATATATATATAACTTTGCTTCATGTTTGCGTCATATGACTTTAAGACGTGGGAATCTGAAAGTAAAGTTACTCTTTTATGCTCTGTATTATACAATAATTTTGTTGGATAATCTTTTTTAGATGCAATGCATTTATTTTCTTTTAAATCTTGTTTTTTTCATTCTTTTAATCTCTCTAGATTTTGTTGCAGACAGAGGCGGAGCCAACCCTCTCTAGGGGGTTCGTCCGAATCCCCTTTGATGGAAAAATATACTATTTATACATGATTAAAATTATTTTTTATGTGGTTATAGTAGGTGTTGAATTCCCTTCGACTTAATTTTCTTTGAATATTGAACCCCCTTGCCTGAAATCCTGGCTCCGCCTCTGGTTGCAGATGATGATGATGAAGATTAACACACCATCGATAATTCTCCAGAAATAAATATGTTATCATAGACGTTTCTTATGCAATGAGTCAAGGTTAGATTAAGCCGTTTTATCTCTTTATTAGGTTAATTTTCTTAAGCAATTGAATTTTTCTTTTTTTATATATATAAAATACTTGTGAATTTTAATATTATTTTTTTTTATCTATTTTTTCATGTTAGCAAACACAAGAAGTATGAGACCTATTCTGCAATAGTTAAGTTTTTGAGAATTTATATATAATAATAAAGGAGACATTGGAGGCTGTTGATGTGGCACCTCTCTATGATCTCTATTCCCATTTTCCATTTATCTTTTTCGCATTTTTTTTTATTTTTTCCAACTATTTGTTCTAATGAAACTATCTAAAAGTTCAATGTAAAAACAATAAAGAATTATAACAAATAAAAAAAATAAAGAGTCAATATCTACGGTAGTTATTAAATGTTTGACACATAATCTCTCAATGTTTATTATCATTATGATTGTCTTTATTATTATAAATTAAAAAATGTTATTTTAGATTTACTTTGCTGATTTAAATTCAACAGCTCATACGAATCTGTAAATGAATGTTATAGTTATTCTTTTGTTGTTTGGGTTGTGCTTCTAAGGAAATCGTGCATCAGTCGCGGAAGATGGTCTGCAGTATACTTTAGTGGAATCACTGAAATTTAAAATAACAATGAATGAAATATACTCTTCCGTGGCAACACAAGTCCATTCACATTGGAGCAACATAACAAACTCACCGCAATATTATGGTGAACAATCATAATGTGAAGGTGTTTGATGAATCGTTTGATAGGTAAAAATATTCAAATCCTCACTGTACGTCCAGTAAACCTATTGAACTTTTCATTCCCCTTACTGATCTGGTAAATTTTGTCTCCCAAATTGCTACGGTAAATTCTTGTGAAGATGATGCTAAAAAGCAAGACATGAATAATGAAGAGGAAATTGTCACTATCAGAGACAAACATATAGAAGTTGTTATTGCAAATGCAGATTAGACTTCATTATGAATTAATTCTACAGTGTTTATTTCTCTGTATCCTTGCCATATTTGATATTCACAAAGTTTGAGATAGTTGTTGGAATCATTTACTTGTTAGACATACCTCAAAATCTACCCTCAATATAGACTCGGGCTTGCACTGCGGAGAGATGTCTTGTATTCTCTCCGCTTGCAGTTATGACAATATTATAAGCAGAGGTAGATTTGATCTTTAGCGCACTTGCTTATGCTGTAGTTATATTGTTCCTGCATCTGTTTTTCTCTAATCAGTTCAAATTAGATGTTCCGTTTGATCCCGATTCTAATTTTTTTACCTCAGGAAATTCCTGTGTTCCGCCCTTGAAACTTTAAGTTCAGAATTACAAACAACGTGTACAAATTTATTACTTCTGGCAATTACTATTGACAGTCGACACTATGCTAGATATTTTATTGCTTATTCCTTATGATTTCTTCCAAGACTTGGTCAAGGTCTTGATAATGGCGTAGTCTCTAGATTCCTAAAGTAATTTCTTAAATTTACTTGGATAATGTTTGTGTTATCCAACATAGTGACTTTGGCTTATTTGTGTGCGTTGCAAAAGTTTGTCCAGTTCAATTACAAAATTGTTTGATTGAAAGTTATTTTGGTCGCCATCAATGTACATGGTTATCTTGAATCCTGTAGGTGTTGGGATATTTTCCTTAACTCGATTACTAGTGGAACACTCTTAATTTTTTTTATTGTTGGGTCTATATTTACTAAACTAATTTCGTTGCAGGACTCGAAGAAGCAAAGGACAGGAGGAAGCACCACACTTTATAAGCTGCTCAAGAAGGAGGTAAGTGCAAGGGTCAAAATACACGTGCTTGTACGAAATTGATAGAATGTTTTTGCATATGCTAATACACAATTTTTGGCGTGCTCGTAAAATTATTTTCTTTCTTGCTTTTTCCTATAGGTGACATACAATTTGCTGCAGCTTAGTTGCCTAATTTAGAGTTAATGGACTGTGGAATAAGCATATATGCAACCCAGATCTAGACAGTCCAACAACTCAGGAAAATGATAATGGTGAGTTACAAAGAACACCAAGTAATAAATTACATCTTATATATCAGAAACTGTTGTTTTTATACTGCAGGGTTTCTCGGTCCAATACATTCAAGCGACACTTTCATATACCGGTGTAGTGATTCCAATTATATTATCACAGGCGCAAGAAGGTAAGTCCATAGTAAGAGCACATTCAAAGAAAGGACAAGGTTGCTCGATTGAAGGAATGAATAAGTTGGAGAAATGTTCGGTTGAAATGGTGAGCGACTTTAGTTGTGCTTTCGAATGGTTTGAAACTTCCTTTTTTGTGGTGAAAGCAAGTGGTGTATTAGATGGAAAGAGATGAAAACAGATCAAAGACTTATATTCTATAGATCAACTTTTAATGTTCTTAGCATTGATATGTTATATTTTTAAAATTTTTGCAGGGACTATTTTAGAGCACATCAAGCTTGTAGTAACACCCACAAAGATAAAAAATCTACCAATATTAGTGGATAAATAATTTTTTTATTGGAGAATGATCGGTTGAAATGGTGAGTGACATCTTTTCAAGTTATGCTTTTGGTATTTTAAACTTTTTTTTCCAACGCAAGTGATGTATGATATAGAAAGCGGTGAAAACGAATCCAAAAATTAAACAACCTTATGGGTCAACTTTAGCGTTAATCTTTTATATTTTTAAAATTATTGTAGAAACTATTTTAGAGCACATCAACCTTATAATGACCTCCATAAAGATCCAAAATCGTCTGCAAGTATTTATATATTAATGTTATTGTTTTTTTTTCGTTTGATCAAAATTGTGCACACAAAGTATTTAACTTTGTACATGTGTATGAAGTCTTTTTTGTAAAATTCATAACTTTAATTTAGTAAAGTTTAACTCAATATATATATATATGTTTTTTTAAATCTTTTTTATAGATATAACTAATTTTCTTTGAATGAAATAAATAGTTTACGTTAAAGTTGTTTTTCTTATCAAACAACAAAA
This sequence comes from Capsicum annuum, assembly GCF_002878395.1. Lineage (NCBI taxonomy): Eukaryota > Viridiplantae > Streptophyta > Magnoliopsida > Solanales > Solanaceae > Capsicum > Capsicum annuum. Next base: position 221,185,793 of record NC_061114.1, on the reverse strand, counting down.
TTTTTTTTTTACCAGTTAATACATTTACATTTTTATGTTGTAAGAGAAAATATCTTACATGATTATTCCTAATTTTATTTTATTTTTTGCCTTTTTATCTTATTTCATCGCTAAATATTCATATTCTTACTTTTAAAGAAGAATTTAACTTTGCAATAGTTAGTGAAATGGTGTCAACATTGAAGCCTTTTTGAATTTATATAGGCAGTGCCCGGTGGTGCAGAATTTTAAATGGTAAGAATAACTGAAAACAAAAAAAGAAATAATTTTAAAACTTTTATGAAAAATTTAGAGGTTTATTAGATATTTTTTTGGTTTTATGTGTTATTTATTTTTTCCGTCTATTTTTTTAATGTTTTTTATTGAAATGAAATTAAAAATAAATTCTACCTTATTATTAACAATTATTTCTAAATCACAATATACTAAGTGAAACACTGTTTCAAATGTGTATCCCTCATATTTTTACACCGTCAATTGATATCTTTCTCTTGGATGTTTCATTTTTTATTTTCTTTATACAACTTTACATGTAAATTTAAACCAGTTGTTTTATATTTAATTTGGAATGTTTCTCATAAATTTTTTATGTTAGAGGGTTCTATACATAGCATTTTAAGAATTTATAAATAGATGACAGATTTGTTGCTATTAATTTTATTTTTATTAAAATAATAAGATCAACATTCAATTACATTTTTATAATTGTGCGAAGCACGAATAATTATACTAATTCATATATAGAGGAACATAGACAAGATGATGTTACAAATTTTTATGACCTCCAATTGCATTTTTTTTTTTTTTTTTTTTGGATTCTTCTCTATTTTTTTTTCTTATCTATGTGTTATATTTTAAAAAGGAACTCAAATCTCTCAATAAAACTCTTTTAATTATGTTAATTACCTTAGCCTTTCAATTACCAACTCTTTTTTGTATTCAAAGCTAATAATTCTTAACTTTTCACTTGTATACATCTCTTTATCTCCTAAGTAATTAGGATTGATTATGTTCTTCTTTTACTTTTTTTTTTAAAGGAGGGTGGGCGGGGGCTACTTTTTCCTTCTTTCTTTTCATTTTTGCCTTATATATATATATTTCAATTAGCTTACATGTTTTAATTAAAATGAAAAAAGTCAATTGTTACTTTTTGGGTTTAAGCCTCACAGATATAGCCAATAGTAGTATTTATCATTTTGGGGGTTGAAGCGATATACTATACGAAGAGAGGGAGGAGGATTCATAATCTAAATTTAATTTATAGTTAGAACTCTTAGTATTAATTTGCTATATTTTTGAAATTATGAGTTTTTAATATTTATTATTTATTATAATTTTAGTGAATTTTTACTTATAAATTTATATTTCACGTAAATATACTGAATTAGATGAACTGGGAATAGTAGTAATATATTCGTCAATGAATAGTGCTAAACAAAAATGAATTTTGTGGTATTATTATTTCTCAACAGCAACATACGTGGAGAGACAAAATAAATTATATGTTGTCATTTTTTATTAGCAAATATAGTATAGATTGATCTGTGACAAAATCAAGTAAGGAAGAATTTGAATCTCCTCGAGAAAAATTGAGTAGGAAATAATCTAAGGGTACTAACAGTCGGGGCTAAAAAAATATGATATGTTACATCTATTTCTTTGTATTCAACATTAACAAAATACCGTGACCATTAATTTAGTCTTACTTTAATTTCTAAAATAACATTTCATGATAGAAATAATTGCTTTTAGCTAAAAAATAGAGATAAGTGATAAAGTAGAGATAAGTGATATATCTTTATTTACTTATCAATGATAAGATATTATATTGTGTTTTCTTTAGCCCATAAATTTAATATTTATGCTTATGTTGTAAATATTGTAATATTCGTGGATTCGTTACAACTAATTAGGTGATGAAAGGTTAAAGGGAGAAAAAAAATATAAAATAGAGTATTAATATTAAAATAAAGAAAGTTTAAAAATCTAGTCTATTTGAATTTAAGGATCAAATAAAATATTTTAAAATATTATTAATATTTGGATATAATAAAAAAATATTAGTTCATAAATCTAATGAGATCTTCTGTAATCGCACAAAGCGCGACCAAATTTCCTAATTTAGAATAAAATAATTTTGATCAAAGAAGAATTAAAATAGAGTAAATGTCATAAAAATTATTGTTCACAAAAACAATTTATCATTTCAAATTGAATTTTGAATGTTGGCTAACAATAATTTTTAATCAAGATTAATGTTGTCATTAAATAAAATAAATATATAATTAATTCGTTTGACCAACTTTATAGCAGATATTGGAGAAATTATAAAATATTATCTTATTATCTAATGAGATCTTCCGTAATCGCGCAAAGTGCGATCAAAATTTTCTACTTTAGAATAAAATAATTTAGATCAAAGAAGAACTAAAATAGAATAAACGTCATAAAAATTATTGTTCACAAAAACAATTTATCATTTCAAATAGAATTTTGAATGTTGGCTAACAATAATTTTTAATCAAGATTAATGTTGTCATTAGGAAAATAAATATATAATTAATTCGTTTGACCAACTTTATAGCAGATATTGGAGAAATTATAAAAGATTGTCTTATTCTTTTGAGATATTTATAATATTCAAGGGTGAGATTAATATAATCTTTGTTTTAGCCTTCTAAAATCTAATTTTATGATTTTCTTTTCTTTTTGACAATATTAAATATAGTAAAAAAAAAAAGACTATCACCATTCGATAAAAATATTTTGAAATTTTGAATTAAACTATTCAAATCTTTATAATAATAAATAATATGTTCACAATAATATCTAAGGTAATGTATTGAAAACGCCTGGCAAAAGTATTATTAACTTGAATCAATTCTTATTATTATAAATAATATTATTACTACGTGAAATATAATACTACACTAAAATTAATAATTAGGAAAAAACAAGAAAAAACAAGAAAAAACAACATTGATAATTTTTTTTGTTACGTATGAATATTTTTAAGGCCTAAGATTAGAATTTAGCTTTAGACCACTAATTCTATTGAGACGTCCTTACTTAACGAGAGAAAACAATATTGATATTTTATTTATCACGTATATGTATATTTTTAAGGCCTGAGATTAGAATTTAGCTTTAAACCACTAATTTTATTGAGTCGTCTTTACTTATTAATTACATGTGATACTTAGACTTATAGTCTTAAACCTTAATTAGTTGGACTTGTTATTTCATGAATAGCGTGAGAATGCCCTAGTTATTCTAGTTAGACGGGTGACATTGTTCACTCATATTAAGAATAAGTTGACCTTAGATGCCATAAAACTACGAGGTCCATATGTTGATATATGTTCTTTACGCTAACGTAGGAATACGTGATACAATCCTATGTATTCAACTTATTTTTTATTTATTTTACGAAAAAGTAACATATATATTCCGAATTATCATAAATAGTATGTATATACCCTTCATTATACTTTAGGTATGTATATGCCCTTGTCATTAATCATTTGGATTATATATATCCTTTACAATAACTAGTTTAGGTATACGCACCTCGCACGTGTACCTTATTTTAATGAGTTCAAGCATTACACTAAATGTGATATTTATTTAAATAATAAAGTAGAATATAATAATTAAATTTAACATCTTATGAAAATGTAAAGATGAAAATTTTATTTAATTAAACCTAACATTTACAAGAAAAAATTCTCAAAGCGAATTGAAATTTATCTACCATCTGTAAACTACAATAAAATAATACAATGATAGAGATATCAAAACAATACAATTAAACTTAACCTTTGAAAAAAAATTTGCTCAAAGTCGATCGACATTCATCTATTACTTGTCAACTACAACAACATAGTGCGATAATAGAGATATGAAATAATATAATCAAACCTAACCTTTACACGAAAAAAGAAATTCACAAAGTAGAGATTCAGAACAATACAATTAAACATAACTTTTACCTAAAAAAAAAATTCAAAGCCGACCGATATTTACCGCCTGTAAACTACAAACAAAATAATATGATAATAAAAATATTAAAACAATACAATTAAACCTCACATTTATACAAAAAAAAAATCATAAACTTATTATTTTAGGAGTAACCACAAAGTTATTCAATAACAAAAGCTTGTTGTTCCTGATCAATAAACCCAATATAATAAAAAAAAATTAAACCCTAGAAACAACAAAATCACATTGTAGAATCAATAATGAAAGTTACTATATACAAATATGAAAAAAGATGTTTCGTTATTCTTGATCAATAAAACCAACGTAATAGAAAACAAAATTCAAAACTTGAAAATTAAACCAACGTGTTATATTAGAGTTCCAATAACAAAACTATCCACAAACATAAAATGATGATTTGTTATTTATGATCAATAAAATTAAAACGTAATATAAATAGAAATTTGAAATAAGAAAACATAAAGTTACCCAATTACAAAACTACGATCACAAAATTTCATTACCTAAATAAAATATATGTATAAGCCTAAAAAAGGACTTCTAAAATTGGGGGGAAAAAATATAAGAATTACTATATCAAAATATTATAACAAAAAATAATAGTCCTAACCTACAACAATAACAACAACATATCCAGTGTATTCCCACAAGAGTGGGGTCTGGGGAGGGTAAGATGTACGCAGTACATACCACTATCTCCGAGAAAGTAAAGAGACTATTTTCGATAGACCCCCGGCTCAAAGTAGATAATAGTCCTAACCTAAATAAAACAATACTTTTTTTTTTCTTGAAAAAGTCCATTACCCTTTTTCAATTGAAAAAAAAGTCACGTCAGTTTAGTTTTTGAAAGATTTTTTTCTAGAACTCTAAATCTATTTTATGTAAAATAGTTCCACCAATTTTTCTAAAAAAATTTAAAACTTTACCTTATATGAAATTTTTTTTATATAATAATTTCTTTCAAGTTGAATTTTCTTTGATAAAATATTGCCATAAATTTAGAAATTCGACTAAAAGTAGAAAATTCTTAATTATATTTTATATTTAATTTTCTTTATTTTCCTTCTTTTTTCCTTTTTCCACCACTCGTTTTTTTTTTCCCCTTTTCAATTCAAATTAGTTCTCTTTCTTTTTATATAGGTTATTTCTTTTTCTTTTTCCTCTTTTCTTTGTTCCCTTTTTTCCCCGGGACCTTTTTTGTGTTCATTTATTTAATTTATTAGCAAATTATATAAAAGGTAAGACTTGAATTGATTTAGAATTGTTAAATATTATTATTTCTTTCCTAACTCAAATAAGGACTTTACTTAATTTTAAAGTCCTAATATTAATAATAATTAAATAATAATAATTTGAGGAAAATAGTGAAAAATCGATTTTGTCTAAAGAAGAGATTTTTAATAAAAGGCAAAAAGTTCTAATAACTTTTCTAAAGTTTTTCACACTTTTAATATATTATATAAATATATAGATATACAGATTATAGATAGATAGATATAGATTATAGATTAGAGATATAGATATAGATATAGATAAAGAGATACGCGACACAATAATATGCGTTTACCCTTTTTTTTAGGTGGGTTGGATTAAATAAATAGGGAAAGGACAAAAATAACACCTAAAACTAAAATAATTCCACAAAACTAGCACCTAAATTCTAAACCCCAATAAATAGCCACTCGGGAAACTAATTCCAACCGAATGACCATTGTTTTGGTACTTCACAATATATGTTGTGTATTTATTTTGTAAGGATTTCATGTTGAATTTTAGTTTCTTTTGTTTTTTTTTTTTATCAAGGGAGAATTCCACTTTTCTTTTGTTTTTATGTGATCACTTGTATTAATGTTGTTTTTTTCTCCTTTTCTTTTTTAAAGATTCTACTCATTTTTATTTTTTTTAAAACAATTGAGTAATTATTTTTTTTTTCCAGATTATTTTGTATTCACCAACATTATTAAAATAACATACTATTTGTTTTGTTTAGTTTTACTTATTTATACAATAAAATACAATACCATATACTTTTAATATAATACAATTGTTAAAGATATATATTTATAATAATGATACAATTTCTATATATATACATATTCTATAAATAATTATAGCATTTTTATACACATTCTATATAATTTTTTACTACAATTATTATTTAGATACATATTTTATACGACTATATATAGTTTCTACTTGCATTCTAAAAATGTATCACTCTAGTATAAGAGAATATCAATTGAGTCTATGGACACTATATCAATTTAGTGTAAAAGTGTATTAATGTGGTATAAAAGAGTATCAATTGGGTATAGGGACTGCATGTGCTTGCATAGAATTTTCTTTCTCTTTTTTTTAAAAAGTGTATCAATATAGTATAAAAGTATATCAATTTGGTATAAAAGTGTATCAATTGAGTATAGAGACTGCATGTGCCCAATTGAGTCAAATGGCTAAAAAAAGGAATTAAAAATAGCTGACTGACTACAGTTATCCATCTTTTCAAATTGTGGCCATTTTTTTTTAAAATGATCAGTCCATGTCCGTTTTCCTTAAAAATGACCGACTGGCTACAGTTGTCCACCTTTTCAAATTGTGGCTATTTTTTTTAAAAATGGTCAGCCCATATCCTTTTTCCTAAATAAATTAACCTAACCCAACTAAAATATTTAATCTAACCCGGAATGAGTTTACCCAATTTTTATTTATTTTAGGTGGGTTGGATTAAATAAATTAACCTAACCAGCTAAAAAATCTAATCCAGCCCTCTAATCCAACCCGGAATTAAAGATACTTCAAAAAGTCTATATTTATCTTTGGAAGCATCTTTAATTAGGTAGAAATAAGTATGCGCACGTTACTCTATCCTTTTCATATCTCACTTTTGAGCCTACACTAGATATATTGTTGTTGTAATTACTTTTATTCGTTATTTTCTTTTAATTTTTGTGAATGCGGATATGAAAATTATTTCAATGGAGTCATTTGTATTGCTGAATCTGACAAGGAATGCTAGTAGTTATGTCCTGGTGTAGTGTAATTGTTAAGGTACTTCATTTTGTGAATGTAAAGTTAGATGTTAGTTTAAAAATATAAGTAACATTTTTGTTAATAAAATATTGTACGAATTAATTAGTTATATAAAATATCTATAGAACCGATAAGTTTCGTGATAAAATTGAAGAATAAGTGTCTTTTAAGACTTGAATGAAGTATTGGTGACATTGACCAACAGATAGGGTCAAACATTATTAGAAAACTTGATCAAGTTAATTGTGGACTTGATTAATATTTTCAAAACTTTCTAATCTTTTTAAAAATACAAATCAACCCAACCCACACCCTCTTCAATCAAAATCAACCACTCTCTCCTCTCTCTCGACAGCTTCTCTCAACTCTCTCCCAACCAACAGTTCTGCAAAATTTCTCCCTTCACCCCCCGATGACAAATAGTTGGGCTTCGAGTTCCCCTCTTCAATTCAATCAACCTGTCTCTCATCCCTCTCTCGACAGCTTCTCTCAACTCTCTCCTAACCAACTGTTTTGCAAATTTCTTATTTCAATCCTCGGCGACTTCAACATCCAACTACAAATAGTTGGGATTCCAGTTCCTTTTCGACTTCAATCGACATGACAGCCTTGCTCTCCGGCCACAATAACTTCGAATTCTTCATCGTTCCTTTTTCTTCTTTCACAGGTAAAAATTTATGGCCTTTTTAGTTTTGAAGAAAACGAGGAACTTGAGCCAACTTCTCTTATAGTATTGGTAAACAATTTCAATATTTGTTGCACTAACTTGAAATGCGGTCTGAATAAAACCCTAATTTCTAGTATTTCTTCTCTTCTCTTCTCTTTTCGAAGTGAATTATGATATTTTGTTGTTTGTTGCATTTTTTTGAAGTTTGATTTTTATTGTTTGTGTTTATAAAAACAAAAGAAAAATTTGGTTTGATTTGTTCTATTCTTGTTCTTGGTAAAAATGGTGAAATTGCTATTTTTTATTTAACAAAATCGTGTTACTGTTTTCTCCGACAGATTACCCATCTGGTGCAACATATTAACCATCTAATGCAACAGATTCATCATATGATGCAACGGTTCAACCATCTGATTCACCAGAGGAACCATCAGATTACAATTCTGATGCAACAAATTAATAATCTGATGCAACAGCTTTACCATATGTTGCAACAGATTAAGCTTTGGATAAAAAATCTGATGCAACTAATTAACCATCTGGTGCAATGGAAGAACCATCAGATTAATGATCTGATGCAACAGATGAACCTCCTGTTAGATAAAATCCAACCAACTCTTCCTACCGGAAAAGTCCAAGACTTAATTTTTCCAACTGATCATTCATCTGCCGCGATAGATGACCCTATGTTGGAAGAAATCTAAACAATATTAACCGTTGATAACTGTTCCAACAGATCACTCGTGTGTTGCAACAGATGTGTGACCTGTTGCATAGACCATTCATCTTTCTCAACAGATGAGTGATATGTTTTGTATTTTTGCAATAGATTACTCAGCCGTTGCTACGGATTATTTAACTGTTCCAACAGATCACTCATATGTTGCAACAGATGATGTCACAACAGTTGTGTGATCTGTTGAACAAACCATTCATCTGTCTTAAAAGATGAGTGGTATATTTTGTATTGTTACAACAGATTACTCATTCGCTGCAACAATTTGGTTATATGCTATAACAGATATACTACCTGGTGCAAAAAATCGGTGATCTGTTGCAAGTATTATTTTACGGTTTTGCTTGTTTGATTTACTGTTATCCTTTTTTAACAATGCATTAATCAATAATAATATATTATTTTATGTTCCTATTAATTTTAGATAATATGGTTCCCAAAAGAACAGAAACCGAATCAAGTCCAAGTAAAGGAACAAGAGAAGCAGCTAGGCTACAAGCGTTATCTTAATCGGGAGCAGAATATGATGAACACGGGAAGGAGGAATGTTTCAAAAGAGATGATGCAGATGCTAATAGCCCTTCCACCGAAGAGCTGGTCAAAGCCTTCAGTATTGATCATTATCCTGTGAGAATGCAGGCGATGGTGCCGCAGATTTAACGGGTGATTTCATGGTTAAGTCAGCCATGGGAAAATCTTTCGACACCTTTAGAAAAATACTTCGAGAATAAAAATTGGATGCTTATTTCAGGGACAACTGCTTTGGGAAATATCTTGATTTGCCGGAGGACAACAATGCTCGTTTCCAAATGAAAATGGTATATGAACTTCTCAAGCATAGGTTTATGTATGAAAACAAAGATAAGATAGATGAGGTGTGGATAAATTACTGTGGCATGCCTGTTTGTTTTGGTTGGATGGAGTTTGCCATAGTTACTAGACTAAAATGTTATCCTCCCTCTCAAGTTATACCTATTCTAATCCAAAAAAAAAAAAATACCCCGCACACCCAAAAAAGGCAAAGGCAAGTCGTGTGATCGTGATGACCTGGTGTCCATTGTTGGTCCAAGCTTTAAAAACAAAAATTTGATAGAAGCGTTGAAAGGTAAAGGACTTTCAAAGATGCACAAGCAGTCATTGTGCTTGGTTTGGTTTGTACATAATATTATTTGAGCGAGAGATGTTAACAACAACATAAGCCTCGGTTTAATAAAGCTCTCCGAGGATCTTGAGGCATTTAACAACTATCCATGGGGGTATGAAAGCTTCAAAATAACTGTCAAATATTTGTTGACTCCATTAGCGTCAAAGACAGTCAACTTATATGGCTTCCCATGGGCTTTCATGGTAAATATTTCTTTCGTCTATTATGTTATCATTCATTTTTTTTACTCAATAATAGTTTTGATTTATTGGCATTATTTTATAGGCTTGGGCATTTGAAGCCATTCCTTATTTGAGACAACAAGTGAACTACCAGGAAGGAGTTTCCTGTCCAAGAATCTTGAGATGGTTGTCATCCAAAACTTATAAAAATGCAAAATTTCTTGATCTCTTCAACCCCCCGAAGGATGCAGTAAGTATAAGTATAATTAATTTTTTCTTTTAATTAATGTTTTTTTGAATGATCTAATCATCATTCTAATATATGTAATGATTTAAGTTAGAATGTGCATCCGTCACTAGTTTCGACCAATCGAGAGTTGAAGATGCCATTTTTTCTTACTTTACGATCTGTGCAAACTTTATCGGACCCTAAGGTCATCGACAGAATAAAAATAAAATTGTTTAGAGCAACAACCATTATAAGAAAAATAATTTTGGAGGGTGGACTTGTTGTTGTTGATGGAGCTGTTGGTGGTGGTAGTGGTGCTGTTGTTGGTGCTAATGATGCTCCTCTTACAGTATTTAAAGCAAACCATTATGAGTATGATCATACTTGTTATACAGATTTTGCCTCTCCCAACGAATGTTCTGCATGCAAATGTCAAGACTGCAGGGCGAAATATGATGTAGTGATTAATGCTATTAATGCATTAACTGTTTCTGTAAAGGAATTAACATCTAAGAGGGGTCTCATTCCATCAAAGAGGATTTTATTTCCATCTCTCCATTAGAGATTAGTGCTAAGATGAGAAGGAGAGTGATTTTCAGGGCATTATCAGGCATCCAAAAAATCAAAATTACAACTCCTCTGTCTGCATGTTGAACTGAGAAATGTACAATGTCCAAAGAAGAGCAGCACGAGCTGAAGAAGGTGAATATATTATATGTCTTCCAACTTAAAAGACAAACAGACACATATCTATTTCAACAGATGACACATCTGCTGAAAATTATCAAACAGATATATACATCTGTTGTAATAGTTGACTAACCTGTTGTACCAGATACTTTTTCTGGTGCAACATATGTCTCGTCTATTTTAGTAAATCAAACAGCTCTTCATATAACTTTTATTTGTACCAACAGACGACCTATCTACTGCAACAGATAATTCATATGTTACAACGGATGGTTCATCCGTTGGAAATTATCATACAGGGTCTTCCTTATATAGAAATTTGTCCCAACAGTTAATTCATTGTTGCAACATAAATATAATATATTTGGGACAATTTAAAATGGGAGGAAGACCTTTTTGATTTGCTAGAAGAGATGAGTTATCCTTTTCCATTTTGTTGTATCTTCGTGATTATCATTGACCAATTCTGGCTTTCCAGGTGGATGTATAAGAAGTTACTGCTGAACAGCATTGACAATATGCTACTCTTTTTATAGAAATACGAAGAACAAAATGTGCAGAAACTGTACGCAAGTGACAATGAAGATCCACGACGAGCAAAGCCGAATTTCATAGCACCGGATGAAGAACAACTTGTCCATTCTGAATAGATCTTTATAGCTTGAGACTGTTAAAGTAATCCTTGGCGGTATACTTAAATTATTTTTGATGTATTTGTTGAGATTTGTACCCATAACAATTTTTTTACATTTCATTTATTCGTTGACTTATTTCAGCTAATTTATGAAGGCTTCGATTTATTTTATTTTATCTACGAATTTTATTTATTCCTTAGATTTCAACTTATTAATTGAAAAGGAATACTAGATTCAAATATTGTAACAAATAATGTATCTGTTGCAATAGACGACACATCTATTGGAAAATTCAAACAAATTTAGACATATGTTGCAACAGGTAGGTGATCTATTGAAATTTATCAAACAGGTCTTCCCACTGTTGCAACAGATGAACTTTAAATAAAAACATCAAGATAATGCAACAGATGACACATCTATTGGGAAAAAAAGAATAGATTTAGACATATGTTGCAACAGATGGACTTTATCTGTTGCAACAGACGACACATCTATTGGAATAATCGAACAGATTTATACATATGTTGCAACAAGTAGGTTATCTGTTGGAATTTATCAAACATATCTTCCGACTGTTGCAACAGATGGACTTTAGATAAAAACATCGAGATAATGCAACAGATGACCAACCTATTGCAACAGATAAACTATATGTCAGAACAGGTAGGATAACTGTTACAATGGATGGAGAATCTGTTGCATTATAAAAATTCAACTTTTGTTGGACGTAAAAAATTGCCACTACGTTTAAAAGGTTAAAGTGAATTGAAATAAAAAAGGCGCAACCCATCAACGGTGTTCAGTTCAAACACCTAAAATAAAATAGGCATCAAGTAGACATGTTCATTTTAAAGACGTAAAATAAAATAGGCATCAAATGTGTTAGTGTTAGTCCTGACACATTTCTCTGACTTGCCGTCACTTGGCCCCCAACGGTCATTTTTTTCCCCCCATTGTCTTATATATTCATCTTCCATCTAAAATTTAACCCTAAATTCCCAAATCTTCTTCTTCTTCATCGTCATCTTCTTTTATCTATCCAAATTCTTCAAATTATTACTTTCATTTTTTCAATTGACCTTGACAATGTCGAGCGCATCTTCCACTATTTTTTGTGATAAAGATTTTTGATATTGTAAGTGCGGTCATGAAGCTCCGTTAAAGACTTCTTGGACTCAACAAAATCAGGGTAGTAGGTTTTTTACTTGTAAGATTTCAAGGGTAATATTTTTTTTATTTAATTAATTGTTTAATTATTGACTTATAATTATTTTGTAATTGTGTTCTCTTTTTTATAGAAATTGGGTGGATGCAATTACTTTGATTGGTTTGAAGAACGACACCCTTCACAAGCAAATCGTGTAATCTGGGGTTTGTTGAACAAAGTCAAGGCTTCTGAAGAGAAACAAAATCGAGCAAGAAGATACTACATTGTTGCCGTTATTGATACTGGTTTGGTGTTGTTGGGCACATGAATATTGAAGCCTAATTACTGAAATTTTCATGGTGGTGTGTGTATTTGCTACTGGTTTGTGGTCGACGAGCACATGGATATTCAAGCGTAACTGTTGAAAAATATCAAAAAGATTTAGGCATATGTTGTAAAATTTAAGTCATATGTGGAAATTATCAAACAGGTCTTCCCACTGTTGCAACGGATTAGACTTAGATTATTAGATTATTCATAGAAATTATCAAACAGGTCTTCCCACTGTTGCAACAGATTAGACTTAGATTATTAGATTATTCAAACAGGTCTTCCCACTGTTGCAACAGATTGACAATCTAATCTATTGCATTATAAAAAAACTTAAATTTTATCAAAAAAAAATTATTGCCACTACATGTACATGTAACAAAGTGAAGGGTGACTTGAAATTAAAAATTTCTATTTCACAGGCTCTTCTATATACACAGGCTTCAAGCGTCCAGTTAGTACCCCATAAGCTCAGACCTCTTGAAGGTTTTTCACAGCATTGTCGCACAAAAATTTTGTTGGCTCGGCCATTTCTGTGCCGGTCAGCAAATATTAGATGTGTGAAAAAGCATGCGAGCCGCTCCCTTTAGCGGCATCATCTTTTGGAAGGATATTCCCCTGTTTTGACCTTCAAAATTCCATGATTTCTTAATCAGCACTTCCTTTGGCAAATGATTCATTAGTTTACTCTCCCTTAACAAGATGGGCAACAACACCATTAGTGGCTTCACGAGGAGAAAAAGATCGAAATCATCGATGAGAGGTACATTGGAGTCATACACATTGATCTTTCCCTCCTCGAGTAGTATCTCAACAACCCAATAATGCATGTCGTTCACGTTAATGACTGCAGTAATCCTTTTGGCCTTGATCCAACTCTTGCCATGTGGATTTGGCCTGTCCCCTCTAACATATCTTAACGTTTCTTCTTCATCCAAGACCGACGTAGGAACTAGGAAATCAAGTCCCACGCTAAGGGCTGACGCTTCTCCATTGAGTTGATCGTACCTATCCTTGAGCTTCTGGTAGAAGTCGAGGTCCATTATCCTATCGGCAATGTCATAAGCTTTCCGGTACGTTAATTGCCTTTTCCTCATGAGGTAGAGAATTATGTCATATGCTGTGAGATAAGAAGTCAATTTTTAAAGAAGTCAATTTTTAAATAGGTTAGTAATTGTAAGATGCAATGGATGGTCCATCTGTTGCATAGGGTTCTCTGAATCAATAATCCAACACAACTTATACAACAGATGGATAATAAGTTGCAACAGAACCACAACCAGTTGCACCAGTATACCCAGTTGTTGCAAAAGATGTGAAATCTGTTGCGTAGCTTCTTCTTCATGGGTTAGATTAGAAGGGATAGGTTAGGAAAAGTAAACTTGTCTTGTCCTCGTACGACATACGCATATCAGTTATAGTCTGGAAGTCTTGGGGGGGGAAGGGAGGCCTAGGGTAATTTGGTGCACCTGGCTTGGCATTCTTGGCCTATCGCAGATACCTCTTCTCTTCGGTGCCAAGTTTCGTGTATATGTCCACTTTCTTGACTGTCCCCTGAACTTCAACAGCTTTTGGAGAGGGAGGAATTACAATTTCTTTTGATTTCTGAGCGGAGAGTACGTCTCTAATTGCTCTTTTCTTTCTCCTAACCAACGTTGTAGGAGTGTGTGAGTCCCTCACCTTCTTGGATGGTATGACAGACCTCTTGGATTTGAATTCCTCGATAGCTTTAGAGATAGCCTCTACTTTTTTAAAGAGTTAATCCTATCTGTCCTTGCACTCATCGCATTCGCAACGAGAACACGAGGGTGGAGAGGGGTGAGAGGGACCTGTGTAAGGGCAAAAAGAGGTGTTTTCAAATATATTTATTCTTTGGTAGCAGTATCAGCATGCCTTCCACCAACACCAACAACTCCACCAGAAGAAACACCTGGATCTTCCTTAGTAAAAGGTTGGTCATGAAGAGCCTCAACATTAGGCTGACCTTGTCTAACTGCTCTTCTTATGGCTATTGCTCCAGCCAATTCCTTTTTTATTAACCTCACCGTTGGGTCTACAATAGTATCAACATGACCAAGAGTAATATAAGAAGTCATCACTGACTCCTCCTCAGTAGGCACGATCCATGAATGCACAACCTATAAAAAAAGACAGATGCATTTAAATCATATAATATAATAATTTTCACAGTTGGGTTACATTTTAAAAAAAAGACCCTTCTGTTGCATAGTTTGCAGTATATGGTTAAAATCTGTTTGAGTCTGGTTCAGAGAAACAGAGCAACACATGGATAATTTGATGCAAAATATCAATCATCTGTTGCAACAGCTACACAAGACGGGTAATCTGTTATACAACAGATGATCTATACGTTGCAACAGATAAATGATCTGTTATCAGATTAAATATTTGTTGCATAATTTGCAGTAAATGGTTAATCTTTTAGGAGTCGGGTTCAGAGAACCAAAGCCACAGATGGGTAATCTGATGCAAGATATATCCCATCGCAACAGATGTCCCATCTGGTGCATCAGATATAACATCTCATGCACCAGATATAACATCTGTTCAATATCTTTCTTATCTTTGAGTAGAATTATTTTACTTGAGAGGACGTACTGCATCATCCAGAGGGTTAAAGAGATCAGCCTTCTTAATATTGGTGTTGCTCTTTGCAGCCAACCACCTAAACATCCTTGGATGAGAAACCTCATCCGGGTAATCCATTAACTGCTTTCGGAGGGGAGGAATGGCTTCAAATGCCCAACCTAAAAAGTGTAAACAAGAAGCAAGCAAAAAAAAATCATAATAACTATATTCAATATAAATTAATGGACGAGTAAAATTAGTGATTAATTTTACCATGAAAGCCCAAGAAAAGTCGTATAATGTGGTCCTCTTTCTCTTTCTGACTCTCCAATTCCTCCTCTTTCTTACTTTCATTTTCTTCATCACCATCTACGGACCCTTATCCACCTCCCTTAACGTTGTTTTCACATCTCTCCCCAGCTTCACTTTTCCCTGACTGAGATTGTTCAGGAAGCTCCTCTTAATCCCTCTGTACTGTAGCCTTTTTTTTAGTGGTCAGATGTTGATCCACTTTCACTTTTTTTTATTTTGGGAGACATGTTTTACCTACAGACAAAGAAAAACAAAAATTACATTACAATTGATGTATGCATAGATTTTAAAAAATACATTACAAACACCACGAATACCGACACACCAACAACCACCACCACAAACACCATCAACCAATGCCAACAAACAAACAAACACCACGAATACCGATACCACCACAAACACCACCAACCAATGCCACCACCGGTGCCACCACAATGACCACAAACACCACCACCACCACCACCACCACCATTCAACTATACCACGATAGTCAACGGAACACTGCGACGAAAATTAGGGATTTCTCGAGTTCTTCCTACGATTTTACCATCAAAACTCAAAATTGTAAACCCATTCTCGAAGATAATATAACTAAAATTTTTATTTTTCATCATTAACTTAAAATCCCTTATTTTTTAGAAAGAAAAAAAACAAATAAAGAGCTCTTCTCGAACTCTATTGCCTATGAAGACAAAGAAAACGACTGATACAAGCAAGAATGATGTCGAAAATAACACCTATGTGATCAAAAATAAGAAGAAAAGTGATCTGTTGTGGAGGGTTGAGCAAATTTGTTGAGTAGTTGTTGTCTGTACTGTATTGTTGAGTGAGAATGAGAGAGAAAGAGCCAGACTTCGAGATTTGAAATGATGAAACATTTTGTATGGGTTGATTTGTATTTTGGAAAAGAATGACAAGTAGTTGTGAAAATGTTAATTTGGTCCGAAATGATCTTAATTATTTTTAAAATCATAAAATATATGCGTAATTTTAAAATCATATAAAAATAATTGAAGTTGTAGTTGACCGAGTACTCTAGGAGGTGACCTTGTGAAAACTCACCCCTGGTCCTAGATTAATCAATTTAGAAGTCTAACATATGAACTCAATTGAAATTGTAAAAAAAATGTTCAAAATGTTGCATCAGATTTCTCATCTGTTGTAAATTATCAATCAAATTAGGTAACAACAGATTACGAATCTGATGTAAATTATCAAACAGATTAAGTCATCTGTTGTGACATATTACCCATCTGTTGTAAATTATCAAATGGATTGTCATATGTCATAACAGATTACCCATATGTTTTAAATTATCAAATAGGCGCTACCATCTGTTGTGGCTGATCCTATGGGAACTCACCTCTAGTCCTAGATTAATCGATATTACCCTATGAGAACTCACCCCTAGTCCTAGATTATTCAATCAAGGTATTAGTACCCTAGTCCTAGATTAATCAATTAAGGTATTAGTCTAACATATGAGGTAGTAAGAATCGGTTTGGCTTAGAGTGATCGATCGCTGACTCTGGTAGGGAGGAACGCAGTACCGTTTCATCATGCAATTGACAAAAAACTCAATTAAAGTTGTAGTTGACCCTATGAGAACTCACATTCAATTAAGGTATTAGTCTAACATATGAACTCAATTGAATTATATATACACAAATGCTCAACTTGTTGCAACAGATGTCTTTTCTGTTGGATCAAATCAAACAGATCATGTAATATGTTGCAACATATTACACATCTGTTGTAAACTATCAAATAGATTAAGTCATTTATTGCTATAGATTACCCATCTGTTGTAAATTATCAAATGGATTGAGTCATATGTTGTAATAGATTACCCATTTGTTGTAAATTATCAAATAGGCGCTGTCATCTATTGTAGTTGACATTATGAGAACTCACCCCTAGTCCTAGATTAATCAATTAAGGAATTAGTTGGACATATGAGGTAGCAAGAATTAGTTCGGCTTAGAGTGATTGATCGACGACTCTTGTCGGGAGGACGCATTCTCGTCTTATCATGCATTTGCCAAAAGACTAAATTGAAGTTGTAGTTGACCCTATGAGAACTCACCCCTAGTCCCAGATTATTCAATTAAGGTATTAGTTGAACATACGAGGTAGTAAGAATCGTTGGCCTTAGAGTGATCGATCGATGACTCTTGTCGGGAGAAATGCAGTACCGTCTCATCATGCAATTGCCAAAAAACTCAATTAAAGGTGTAGTTGAACCTTTGTGCTCATTCATCCATCCCTAATTCCACCTAGATCAATGTAAGTACTATTATTAATCTTAAAATTAAGTTAATTAGAACACATTTCAACTCAGAGTGATCGATCAACGACTCAAATCGGGATGAACGCAATACTAACACCATGCAAATGCAATGACTCAATTGGATTTGTAATTGAACCTGTGAGCTCATTTATTCATCCCTCGTTCCACCTAGATCGATGTAGGTACTATTATTAATCTTAACATTAAGTTAATGAGGAGCTCATTCTTTCATCCCTAGTTCATCCTAAATCAATTGCAATGAAATTCGTTGCAACAAATAACTGAGTTGTTGAAGAATTTCAAATAGATAACAATATCTGTTGCAACAGATAACATTTCTTATTTAATTATCAAATAGAAATTTGTATCTATTATGACAGATGACTGAGGTATTGGAAATTTTCAAACAGATATTGATATCTGTTGTAACAGATACCGTTTCTGATTTAGTTATCAAATGACATTTCCATCTGTGGACACAGATGTCTTAGTTGTTGGGATTTCTCAAACAGATAGCTAAATCTGTTGCAACAGACGACATATCTGTTTGAAAATCTTTTTATTTTCTTTTAATTTTAAAGCAAGCTACTGTCTGAGTAGATAAAGTAGTAGTACTACTAAAGACAGTAAAAAATGTTTCTTGGATAACTCAAAAATCTCATTGAGTAGTCTTGTCCTGTCTTTTCAATGTCACCCATTTTCTTCCTCGTGCCCCTCAAATTATTAGTGATATTAATTAATGAATATTGAAACCCCTAATACTTCTTCCTTTTCATATTGACTTGGCACTCTCATCAAGAAAATATTAATTAGGGGTTTGTTTTACTACCAAATTAGCCTTATTAATTATGCTTTGTAAATATAAATTTGAATAAATACACTTTGTTTAGTCATTTAATATTAAGGGTGGTACATCTAGAAATTAGAATTATCTCATCTTTACCCTCCTCTCCTTCAGCCCTAAATCTCTCATCTTTTTTCTTTCTATACTCTTTAGGATTATCACAACCTTTTTTTTCTCTCCTCTTTCTCAAAAATTTTCGTTCGGATCTAAACCAATTGATATCCATATCTTATATTCCTCGACTGAAATTACGGTTTTGACCCCCTTTTGATATTGAATGATATGATTCACTATTGCTCTTTCATTCTCGTCTTCTTCTTGCAACTTTATTTACATCTTTTTGTTTATTTAATTACCATTTTTCCATATCATATTTATTTAAAAAATTTGAAGGAACTTTTAATTGTTGAATATACATACTGAGAATTTTTATAATAAGATGCAAAAAAAAGTCATCTGTTGGGAGAAGTTTAAAAGTCTTGTTGGCAGTGTCATTTTTTTATGTATTTTATTTGTTTCTTTGTTGTTGATGCTATTATTGATGTTATTGGTGGGGCTAGCATTGTTGGAACTTGTGGTGTGGTGTTGTTAGTAGGTTTGGCATTGTTGAAACTTGTGGTGTGATGTGATTTAGACGGTGGGTGCTTCTTAGCTTAAAAATAGTGGAGTCCGAACAATCAACACAAGGAGTAAGGGAGAAAAAAATAAAAATTTTAAAATGAATAAGAAGAGAAGAGTTGGTTACCAAATTTAAAAAATATGTGTTGAGTGGGAATTGAACTCAAGACCAAAAGAAATAAATAGCCTTACGCACCCATAAACAACAACTAGGCTAACCAAACAACTCTTACTATGGGTGCTCACTGATTAGATTATATATGTTTTTTTCTTTATTTCCACATACATATATAAAGTTTGATACGAGCTCAGTCTGTGCTGGCACACCCGGAGGACTCCATGTGGGTCCTTCCCTTGTTGTTGATGGTGTTGGAACATAGGATGTATGCTTCTTTGTAGTTGATGATGTTGTTGGAACAAATGTTGTTGTTTTCTTTGTTGTTGATGTTTTTTATATGTTGTTTGTAGTTTATGTTGTTGTTGATGTTGCAACAGATGGAGCAACTGATGGAACAAATCAAACCACCAGCAAGGCTGCTATGTATTTCAACAGACTCCATATCTGTTGCATCAGACTCCATATCTGACACAACAGACTCCACATCTGACGCAAACTATCCGGAATTTATGTGTTGTGTGTGTTACTTAAATAAAACTGGTGACTTTATTAATATGTAAATTAAAAAAAATGAATCTAAATACAAAATTTTATCTTTTTGTTGCATTTCCAAAAGAAACAAATTGGTAATTTGTTGCAAAATATATTCCACCTGTCAGATAACTTACAACATATGGACAATCTGTTGCAAAAAATGTATATATCAGTTTGCTTTTCCATCAGCTGTGGCATTTGTTGCAACTTGCTAATCATCTGTCTATTCAATTTCATCTAGAGCAATAGATTTTTCTAAACACTTCTTGGCCAAACTCAATTTTTGCTTTTGGACTGCTTCTCTTTTTTTCCTTGCATCCTTTAAGCTGGCCTCCAAATTCAATTTTTGCCCTCAATCCAATAGCAAAATTTAGTTTGGTTGAAGGATGCAAAGAAAAAAAGAAAAGCAATCCAAGAGCAAAAATTGAATTTGGCCAAGAAGTGTTTAGAAAAATCGATTGCTCTCGATGAAATTGAATAAACAGATGACCAACAAGTTGCAACAGACGCCACAGCTAAAGGAAAAGCGAACTGATATATTCATCTGTTGCAACAGATTGTCCATATGTTGTAAGTTATCTGACAGGTGGAATATATTTTTTGCAACAGATTACCAATCTTTATCTTTCGGAAATACAACAAAAAGATAAAATGTTGTATTTAGATCCATTTTTTTTTCTAATTTACTTATTAATAAAGTCACCGGTATTATTTAAGTAACACACACAACACATAAATCCCGGATAGTTTCAGCAATATTGCATTAAATCTCGAATAGTTTGCTAATTACATTTTATCCCTGAATTTCGAATTGTGATACATATGTTAAGCAGTAAATATGAATTCAAAATTTTATGTAATTTTTTAAAACATAAGGGCTATTATGTAATATGGTGTCTTAAATATGGGATTTGTGTAATTTTTTTTTTAAGGGATATGAACAGTCGTGACTTTTTGTTTGGCTAAGTCCAGTCTTTTTCAATTCTCAATCATTTTATAAATAGGTCCCTCTGACCTCCTCATTCACTCTCACTCACTCTCGTTCATTCTACTATACTTACAATACTAATATGTCAGATCCAGATTCGTACAAGAAGGTTCATATCAAGTCCTTGCAGAATTTCAAAGGCAGTTTGATGAACTCCAGAGGGATTTGGCCGACTTCCGAGCAAGGCTGAGGAGGGCCCTGCTACTGCCGGATGAAAATTGTCAGGTTGACAATAATAATAGTAATAATAATAATAATAATAATAATAATAATAATAATAATAATAATAATTAGGTTATGTTTTTTCTTTCTTTTAGCGTATGTATTTCCTTTTATTATATCCGATCTACCTATAAAGGATTCAAAAAAATCCATGTATATGTTTGGTTTGGTTTGGTTTGGTTTGGTCGATTTTGAATTTTTAATTCTTATTCAATATTTAATTATCATTCTATTTATTTTCTATTCAAAACATGTCGGCGGTTGGAGTTAGGGATGCGGTCATGATGAGAAATTCTCCTAAAAATGATTCGTTAATAAATAATAAGGAACTAAATGATAGTATAATCGTAAAAGAAAGATTATTTAATTTTTAAAAAGTCACAACATTGGATTAATTTAATTAAGATATATATATGATATGATTTTTAAGAAAAAAGTTAATGAATAGTCGTGACTGTGACTTTTGTCTAAACACATTCAACAAACAAACAAAAATAAAAAACGCTTTTGGTGCGTCAAATTCCTCATCTGTTGCGACTTATGAATCAGTTAGAAGAAATCAAAAAAACTCCTTAAACAGATGGTCGATTTATAGCAACAGATGGTATATCTATTGAAACAGATGGGTTATCTGATGCAACAGATATACAATCTGTTGCCATAACTCAATTAATAAAAATGGTTATTAAAGAAACAGAAAGATTAAGTCACTACCAGCTTGATTTAATTAAGTCATTTCTTTTCATAGAAAAGAATAAGGAAATAAATGATAAACACCATTTAAACCGTAAAAAACTCACCAGAAATATTCTTATTTTTAAATCTTCTTTATTAATTTATAAAATTAAAAAGTCAGAAAATTTGAATGTCATGAAGATAATTTATTTTTTTTAAAGATATATATATATATTATATGTTGCAACACATATATTATCTGATGCAACAATTGAACTATTTGTTGCAACGGATGATATATCTATTGTAATAGATGATTTATCTGATGCAACAGATATATAATCTATTGCGCAACTCAGTGTAAAAAATAAACGGTTGCTGGAAAGAACTAATTATTTTAATAATTATAAAGCTAAGATTCAAGCTGAAAAGTCATGACCTATCATAATATCGATTAATTTAATTAAGTCATAACTTTTTACAGTAATCAAGAATGTCATTAATAAATGGAGGTGAACAGTTGTGTCTTTAAATCTGCTTTATTAATTTATATAATTAAAAAGTCAGAAAATTTGGATGTCATGAAGATAATATATTTTTTTAAAAAAATATATATATTATATGTTGCAACAAATATATTATCTGATGCGACAGGTTATCTATTTATTGTAAATCATGATATATCTGTTGTAACAGATGATTTATCTGATGCAACAGATATATTATCTGTTGTCCAAAATAGTGTAAAAAAAATGATTCCTGAAAAGAACTAATTATTAATAATAATAAAGCTGAAAAGTCATGACTTATCATAATATTGATTAATTTAATTAAGTCATAACTTTTTACTGTAATCAAGAATGTCATTAATAAATGGAGGTGAACAGTTGCGAATTTTTGCTTAACTCATTCAAGTTCAATCCTCGATAAATAGGTCCCTTCTTACTCAATCGTTCATTCTACTACACACTATTTATTTCTCGCTCTTGTTACACCTTCAACTACTTTCTCTTCAAGGACTTGATAGCTTTTTCCTTTCTCTGGTAAGTTTTTTTCTTGATTTTTGTGTAAATATACGTTGTATTACATTACATTACATTCAAATTCTTTCTTTTCTTTACTTTTGTGTTTACGTGTGTGTTTTGTCAACTTATGCATTTTTTAGATATGGCTGATCCTGTGTGGGATGTCGCTATTTTACGAGACACCATGAGGGAACTGCAGAAGGAGGTTCATGACCTGCATTAGGATTTGGCCGTCGTCAGAGTAAGGATGCTGCGGGAGATCCGCAGGCTGCGGAGGGCGCTGCTGCTGCCCTTTGAAGATTGGCCGGCTGGCCATACAAATAATAATGATGTCAATAATGATGATAATAATAATTAAGCTTTTTTTCTGTTATCTATGTATTTTTTTGTTTGTTTTATAAAAAATTATGTTTGATGCACTTGACTTTTTATTTCTTATTTAATTTTTGTGTTGTCTATTTCTATGTCTTAACGAATGACATGTCTACAATTAAGGAATAATTTGATTCCAGTATCAATAGCAAGAACATATGAGTTATCTGTTAGGTTTTGTGTGTGATAGGAGTTGTATTTTGTTGTTCGAAACATATTAGTAATCTGATGAAACAGATTATTTATCTGGTGAAACAGATTACTAATCTGGTGCAACAGAATACCCATCTATTCGATTCATAATCATATTACGGGCACCTAAAACCCTTAAACATGAATCCAACATGAGTCTACTGTTACAACAAAACATTTATCTGGGGCTGCAGATAATGGATCTGTTTAAATAGATTGCTCTTGTATTGCATTCATGTTCGTGTGCAAACTATTGTTGAAAAAACAACACACTAGAAGTTACCCAGATTCAACTAAAAAGCATAATCTGACTTACCAAAGTCTCCTCTCAAGTAAATTTCAAAGTTGAAAGTGATTTACGAAATAAAATTTGACATAAGAATTTGGTCAAAGAGCAGCAGTTGGGGTAACAACAACAATAACAACAATGGTCAAGAAGAAGAATATGAAGTTGAGAATGAAGTATAAGATGATGATAATGAATCAGAAGATGATGAATAGAGCAGCAACAACAATGAACAACAAATCTCGCAAAGAGAGAGAAAATAAAAACGGATAAGGAGAGAGTAAAAGATGTTTTTTTCCCTTCGTTCCCCGTTATATATTAACTAACATTTGAATCAAAGTGTAAATTTAAAAACTTGTGGGTTATTTTGAAATTTTCCAAACTTTCTTAAACCATAATGAAGTAATTGTCACATCTACTCAATTATTAAGACTTGTGTCACCTACACCTCATTTTAAAACTCTTTTGTCATCTATGACCCAAACCCCCAAGTTTCGTGCCGTTCATTTATATATGATACATAGCCCAAAGAAAATAATTTATGGTCAATGGAAAAGTTATAGAAAAAATGGTTTATTACCCCCTCCAACCTTTAGTCGAAATCCCAACTACACACTCAACCTTTACTGGAGTTCCATTACCCCCCTAAATAATTTTTTTTGATATTTAGTAAACCCCCAATTGCTGACATGGCATGGGAGGTGAGAACACCCCCAATAGGTGCGTCAGTTGAAACATTAACATTTCAAAAGCAATATTGTAAATGCCACGTGTATAGTACACGTCATTATTTTTAATTATTAAATAATATTGTCTTTTCTATTTTTTTTTGTTCTTGTTAGAAAATAAGAGGAAGGGCCTGGCCTTCTCTCTGTTAGCCTCTCCTTCATCTCCAAACAATAATTCTTCATCTCCAACGCCAAATTAAATTTTGACCTCGAATCAATCTCACAATGAATAAATCAGTCTCTTGTCTACACCTATTTCTATTCTTCAATAACCCACGCCTAAACCCACGAAATCAAGAACAAACCGTATCGAATTTCACACTCGAATAGATTTGTTCCGTTTGTTTTTTGATGAATTTCGACAGAACTGGTGGATTTATGGTGAGATGGGTTTGTTTCGAACGTTTTCATTGCTATTTTGGTATTTTCGATCGTTTTCTGGTGTGATTTGATCAAAAAGATAGAAAAAAGAAGCTGGTCGTGATTTGAATTTAAAAGGTAGTTTCGTCGGAGTTATTCCGGCGACGTTTTCATCCCTATTTTAGTGTTTTCGGTCATTTTCTGGCGTGATTTGGTCGAAAAAAGATAGAAAAAAGAAGCTGGTGGTGATTTGGATTTGGTGCTACTGTGTTGTTGGTTAGCTGCAGTGGGAGCTGGTTTACTCAAGTCTGTGGAAATTTTAGAGGGTGTAGCAAGACTTAGTTTAGCAAATGATATTGAATTTGAAGAGCAAAACTTCATTGCATTGATGAATGAAGCAAAAGAGAAGTGAGCAAAATTGGGAGCTCCCGCACCTAAAATCCCCATGAAAATTCGAGCTGAGAAAGCTCTGGACGCTATACATGTGTGTTGCTTTGGAAGGAATCTGATTGAAGAAGATGATGAAAAACTGCTAATTAATTACCATTCTTAAATGATGCTAAGTACCAGGTCCTGGTGTTGTTCTACAACTGTTCAAATGATTACTGTTAAAACAAATGGAGTGGGCCAGGCGTGTGTATACACGCATGGCTTCTTATTTGGTTTATATTGCCATGTCAGCAATTGGGGGTTTACTAAATACCGGAAAAAAAATGTTTAGGGGGGTAATGGGACTCCAGTAAAGGTTGAGTGTATAGTTGGGATTTCGACTAAGGATTGGAGAGGAGGTAATAGACCATTTTCTCAAAAATATATACTCACTAACCATGCAATGGTTTTAAAATTTGCACCGGTGCTCAATGGTAATTGATATTTCTCACTCCATCACGCGACATCTAGAAATAAATTTATATAATTTAGAGTTATGAGTAATTTTGCTCGTTATATATATTGTTATATTTTATTTTTTCTCGCAACAAATATGTGTGTGTAAGAGATCGAGATCAATTGAACATGTTACATTCATTGACTCGACCATATGCAAATTCTTTTATAAATTATTATCCAATCTCAAAAATTAAACATCTTAATGTTCTTTCAATAGACATGAAATTAAACATCTTTATAAATTTACTAATTGAACACCAAAAAAGAGAAAAAAATCAAACCCTATTAGTTCTTTACTTTTCCTCGATTCTCTCTTTCCTTTTCCTGCAAAAAAAAAAAAAAAAAAAAGTCATGAGAATGTTGAGTCAACAATGTAATTTATCTCTTTTAATCAATTAAATCACTTTTATCTACAATGTTGAGTCAGATAATTTATTACACTCATCTATTTCATTTTGTAATTAGATTGGTGGAAAGGATTATAAAGTTATTAAATAATTTGATTTCTTCAAAAATGAAGTATGTAACACCTGTAAAACAAAATATTTCAAATTAAACGACTCAAGATTATTTAAAAAATTCATAAGTAATGCTATTTAGCATTCGTTATCTTTGCAATATATAGTGAGTTTTTTCAAAATGCAGCAACAGTTTCCTCTCGGAATGTAGCAAAAACCGTATCTAATCCTAACTGAAATCGCGCGAATACAATATCTCATTTTAGCTAAATGTGTATGTGGGTGTTTATAAAGTAGAACCCGAATGTATGTGTATGTATGTGCACGTGTCGCCAACTGAATCCATTATATGTGTGTTCAAATTATTTGAAATGTATGTCCTATATACAAGAAAATTGGCACCTAAACTATAGCAATAGTATTTATAGCTAGAGTTACATAAATACATATCTTATATATCTACCTATAAAAATTACATATCGCTACATTATGATGTTCCCTTTAGTTTAATATAGTAACAGTAAAAGCAATTATTTGTCTAACTAATTACAACTTCTCACTCCAAAGATTTGAAATATTATTAGTTCACCGTGTCATTACATTGATATTAACATTTTTTATAACTTCTACTTCATATGTACCCCCGAGCCATGTGTTTAGAGGAAATAAATTGTAAATTTTGTGAGATACTAAAGTCTATTGAAAATATAATTAAGAAAATAGAAGTGTGTTTTATCTAATAGTTTAAGTGTTTCATACTTAACAGTTTAACGATTCAATCTCAGTATCGTTGTGCACTTTTCAAGAAATTAAAAAAATTATAACCGAATAAATTTTAACACGAGTTTTGAAATTGTCACAAATTTCAACATAGGCCAATCACAACTCATGTCACTCAACATAGGCACTTTCGTTTCATGCATGTGTTGAATCGCTCGCAAAATCAAATTATATTCACAAAATAATATATTAGCTATACGTCATCCTTGCATTTATGTTGGAGACATACTCGATGCATTCGATTTTGTTATGGGATGAGCCCTTTTATTTGGTCACGGAACAGTAGGAAATTGTTAATCAATTCAAAATTTTCAGTCTATATATATTTAAATATATTAACGTGTGTAATTGTTAGACAATGAAATTACACCACTAGAAGTCCAAAACTTATAATGTACACAAAGAAGACGTAAATTGCTGATGCATGGAGGCATAAAATAAGAACACTAAAACTTAATTTAAGCAAATAATCTGATAAACAAGCTTATCCTATGTGATTAATTTTCTTCTGAATAAATAGGAATAATTAACAGTTGAAAGAATATAGAATGAAACAACTAAAGGGGGGGAATGACATTTTTATGGCGAGTAAATTAAAATACTTTTATTTATAATTTCTGTCTGGGGGATTTTGATGCCAACAGTTCCACACCAGTTCTGTAGTATAAATTGCATTTGAGCCTTGAGGTGTATGTTATTTTTTTTTTTATTATTTACTAATCAATGACACAAAAGGCATTTTTGGAATATTATATAGAAATTTTCTTGGAAAATTTTCTTTTCCTAAGGCCCTGTACATTTATGTCCCTTTCCTACAATATTTATAGAGCAAATATATGGTACATTTGTAATAGAGAGTTCAAAATTATTAATAATACATATAGAGAGTATGGGTTTTATTTGTTTTGCTCTGTATATGTTCACTTGAAGGTATATAGACTCGCTCTGCATCAGTACATCAGTACGCTTTGTATCTATCGTATTGTTCATTTTGATACAGAGAGAAACAACACACTATATCACAAATTCTTTTATACAAACCACTACTATATCTGGTAATTAGCAAAAATATCGCTATAATTGATAATTAAGAGTCAATATAATAATCGGGACAATGGACACTAAATAGGATTATTTGCACATGATCTTTGTTGAAGCCACTTTTTGAATTCGGCCCCTGTTAACGTAGTAAATTAAATTTTTGCGTTTAAATCGATGAATTGACATAATCTAAACTAGTAGCCTAAATTTGTCAGTTTTACAAATGTATTTGAGGTTCAATTAGGTCCAAGATTACAGATGAAGTTGTAGATATAATCTATGCTTTCCTCTAGAATTATATATATTACAAAATAATTTAAGAATATATTTATATTATATATTATAATAATACCAAAGTAGCACTCTATATGCACTTATATCACCTTTGGTCCAGGCTCGAACAATCCTTCACAGCTATGAATGTTCCCATAACAAGAAAAGGGAATATATTTGTAGGTATCATTTGAATGAGTGTAAATGTTTAAACTCATTATTTTAAGGAATTTTAGTAGTTTATATATAATATAAATAAATTTATTTAAACTTTATATACACAATATAATTTTTAAATAAAATTATCTTCACTTCGCTTCGCCATCGCGAAATGCCTAGCGTAAACAAAAAGAGAGAAGGTGGCCATTTTCTTATTACCTTAATCAGTCATTATTCAGAAGTTGAAATTTATGATTTCTCTAGCATCTTCGAATTAATATCTAATAATAATTTAATTTGCATACTACTTTTATAAATATTACTCAGTTGATTCCGAATGCAATTTAAATCATTATATAAGAACATCATTTGTTTAGAATTCTTTTAGCTACTATAGCAAAAAGTATATCCCCTAAACATATCATAAAAAGTCTTACCATTTTTAAAAGAATACTTAACCGATATGATGAAATGTTAAAGAATAATCATATATCCCCTAAACAAGGTATGAGAAAAATACAATATACATCAATTTTATCTCTTATCTTTTATGAGGATTGAAAGGTTTCAAAACAAAGAAAATTTTTATCCCTATTTTATGCTCTGGATCCTCTGCTAACCCAGAGTTTTCCAACATGCATTTGTTCACATGCATGGAAGGTTCTTGAAGGTTTGATTGATATTTGATGCTAATCCAGTATGCTGTTAATAAATTAATTTTATTAATGATTCTTTAAAATTTTAAATTTAATTATTATTATTTTATTTTTATGTAGTTATTTATTAATAAAGATATTATGGAGACAAAAGTAATAAAAATAAATTAATTTATTAAATTAAATAAATAAAATATCTATTTTTAATACAACGACAAAACAAAATAAAACCGAGGTAATACTAAGCAAAGCCTACCACTAATACTCCGGGAATGGGCCGAAAAGCATGACCTTCGACTATATATTAACCTACTATCTTCATTCTCGACATTCACCTCTCTTATGAAGAATCATATCCTCGATGAGCTGAAGTTACGTTACCGCCTCACCCTCTTACTTCTTTGGATGGGTGGTTTCTCTTTTTTCTTCAACTATTCATTAATGGCTGTGAGCCCCCACGAATACATTGATGTTTTTGGCCAAATTTTCAAACGCAAACCCACCTTTTCCTCCCATATTTGTACTACTAGTGACATCCAGTTGTATAACATTTATATACATTTTTTTGGTCTAACATAAGCCCGTAGATACCTCTATAGCTATAAAATTACAATATTGGAAATTATTTTTTATAACTATAGTTTAAAAAATAACTTTAAAATAAAAGTATAGCATGATGATTCATGACAAATGGAGTACTGTATTGGCGTCAATTCTTGATGATCGACGAAGGTCATTGTTCAAAGGCATGCAAATTTTGTGATAAATTAATGAACGAGATTAAGCCTGATACGATTACACATCATTTCCATGTGTCAATCTTGGATTATTTTTTTAGATTCATCTTACAATGCAATATAATATATTTTCAAAACGGAATTTTATATTGTTAAGCGGAATTTAAAGCACGCGAATGCCCTGGTTAGGAGGTGAGAGGTAGGCCGTTGAGGCTTAAGGAGGGATAGAGATACACCTAAGAAGTACTCCCTCAATTTCAAAATAATTAAATTATTGAAATATTTTTTAGTGTTCAAAATAAGTGGATTTTTCAAAGTCCAAGAGAATTATTGAAACTTTTTGTTTTTTCATATTTAACCTTTCATTTAAGAGTTTAAGTTTTGTGCACTGTCAGTTGACAAAATATTATACACTATCAGGTAAATTTAACCTGCTATTACAGGTTACCCAATTTTTTACATAAGAATTGAAAAAGAAAAAATTGGATAAACTTCAATAGCATGTCAAGTTTACTTGATAGTGTAAATTTTTTTATACACTGACGGTGCATAAAACTTAAATTCTTCATTTAGTGAGGCTTTTAAGTATTTCACATTTTCTAAATAAATAAGTTAAAAATTATTAAAAGGGTAAAAGTGGAAAATACTCTATAAATTATGTCATTAGATACCTTTCTTAAAGGGTGTGCCATATACCAACAATTCAATTATTTTGAAATGGAAGGAGTACTAGAATGAGGTGATAAAACAACTTTAACTCGTCATATGATCCTTGATAGAAGGGATGGAGGTCGAGAATTAAGATAATAGATTAGTAGGTGGTTGTTTTTTTACCCATTTCTGGAGTATTAATATAGGAGTGATGGAGGACGATAATTAAGATAGTAGGTTAGTAGATAATCGAGTGTTCTGTTTTCCGACCCATTTCATGAATATTATTCCCTCCGTTTCATTTTAGTTGATCCTTATTAACTTGGCACACCCCTTAAGAAATTAAGTAATTAATAGAGGTTTATTTCTCTAAGATAACCCTATTAATTAATGCATTGAAAATATGAATTTGAGTAAGTATACTTTATTTAGTTATTTAATGTTGAGGGTAATATTGGAAGAATATAATAAAATCCTCTTGATTTCATCAAAAAAACAACTAAATTAAAACAAATATTGTTAGAAAGAGGGTCAGCTAAAATGAAACAGAGGGAGTAGTTATAGTCTTGTATTTTCGTATTCCAATTCGCTTGTTATACTTTCTATTAGGTGTTTTCGTAATCTTGTTTATTACATTTTTTATTGCTGATATGTCCTTTTCATCTATTTTGAATCAAGGGTCTCTCGAAAACATCTTTTTTCCTTTTGTGAGATTACATCTACGCATACATTACCCTCTCCAAACTTTACATATGAGACTGCATTGAATACGTCATTATTATATTATTGCTTCATACAATATAACTTGTAGGGTATTGCCCTCTCCGCATACAACATAATTTATTATGCCTTTTGCGATATAATTTGTGGAATGTTATGATGTAAACATTTACTATTCCAATATAAAAGCATAACTTATTAAACCTTTTACAACATAACTTGCAAATAGCATGATATAAACATATAAATTCACATCTCGCAAACGAATTACTTCCTTCATTCAGTTTTACTTGTCACATTTTGAGTTAACATACTTATTAAGAAAAATAGTTAATAACACGGTTATTTTATCATAATATATCTATTAAATGATGCTTATATTGTATCTTGAAATTAATTTGAAAAAAAATACGTAATGTTAATAATAAAATAGATAAAAAAAGTTATCATTTCCTTGATATATTAAAATAATAAATAAAAATAAAAATTTAATGACAAATAAAAATAAACGGAAGGAGTGTATTATTTTCAATCACTCAAGTAACGCTTTGAAAACCAACTTCGCATAATAATAGTAACGCGTAGGAACAGTGAATTGCAGTTTCGTGAGGCTTTCCAATATTTGTCCTTTTTTTTTTTTTTTTTCTCCTGTCTAACCCCCAAATTTCCATTTATTTCACCACCCCAACTACCCTAATTTGTCACTTGTACTCTCTGTATGTATATTTATATAAAGGGTTTCTTTCTTTCTTAGCCACTCTTTAAAAAAACCCATTTTTTTCTTTTGTGTAATTTGTACAGGAAAGATCAAAGGAAAAACCAAGCCATGGGTGGAGGCAATGGTCAGAAGGCAAAGATGGCTCGTGAGAAGAACATGGAAAAGATGAAAGCCCAAAAGGGTATCCATATTTGACTTTCTTTTTTAATTTTTCAAAAAAAAAAAATATTGAATTTTAGCTAATCAAGATTGAATTTTTAGCAAAAAAAGATTGAATTTTTTAGCGAAAAGATTGGATTTTTAGCTAATCAAGATTATGGTGTGTGTGCAGGAAGTCAGCTTGAGGCTAACAAGAAGGCTATGAGTATCCAGGTTTTTTTTTTAAGTCCCACTGAAATTTAGCTTTCCTTATCTTTATAGTTCTTTTAGACCAGCTGATAATTTATAAATCTAGGTTTGTAATTGGGGTTTTTTGTATTTTTCTTGGGGCTACACCTAAGGGTTTTGATTCACTTTGAATTGCTAAAGTTTTAGGAATTTTAACTGGATATGGAGAGCCCGGGGAGATTTTTGTATGTATAGACCAAAAATTTGTTCAGATCTGTGTGTTTAGGACTGTAAAGGGGATTTCAGGTACTTCAATTTGTTGATGTCTTGTTAATCTAGTCTAATTGATCACATAAGGAATTATATGGATTATGTTTTGTTGGAAAAATGATTATCATATCTCAGAAACAATAAGATCATACCCAGTGTAATTCTACAAGTGGGGTTTGGAAGTGTAGTGTGTACGGCGCTGTACGCAGCCTTGCTACTATTTTGAGGAAAGAAGTGTTCAAATTCATTTCTAGGTTCATTCTTTTAGTATCTTGTTAAGGAGTCTTATATGATAGTTACTTTTTTTTTTTTTACGCTTTTAGAACTGTAACAGGTCATTTGAATCATCTTTGAATTCAATTGGTGCAATTGTAAAAGATTCTTGAATTACGTTGAGTGATTTTATATAGTAAAAGTATTTGAACTTGTCAAGCTATCAGATGTTAAGATTGTGTCCACTCCTTTGCCTATGTATACTCCTACATGTTCACTTTGAAAGTGTGGAAAAATAGACGTCTTTTTGTTTTCTTTAGTTTACTCCCAGTTTACACTACAAGAGCTTGTTGAATCCTGAGGGAAACAATCTTCATTCATCTTCTCCTATCTTCCTTACTTTTACATGTAACATATCCTTCCAGACAGTGTTATACATGTCTCAAGATAAAAAGGATCTCCTGCTGTTTCCGTGATTATTCAAATTTTGCTAGCAGCAAGTCCAAAGTTTCCTTTGCTTCTTTAGTAGAACGATGCACATCAACAATTCGTTGCAAAGAGTACTTAATAGTGTATACTACATACCTTTTTCATCAGGTTTTGAATCTGTTAGCACAAGCACCACATAGTACTTATCAAGAGCAGAGTAAATAGGTTCCTTCCGTCCCTTAAATTTTTGTCTACCAAAAATTCACCTTTGAAACATCAGGGAAGTGATTGGTAAATTGTGCCTAGGCAAATTAGGAATAGCAGCAGGAGTTGTTTGTCAGCAACCAGAAGACCACTGGTAATTTCAATAACAATAGTAGATTGATTGTTTTTGTGATCGGGGACAACAAAATAAAAGAAATTCCTTAAGATTGTTGTACAAAAATATTTGAATTAACACAAAAACGGTAGGAAAATTCTATTTTAGCTTGAGTTGTGTATGACAATGTACTTGAGGATATTTCATTGGGAAAGGTGTATCCCTCAAGATCCAAAAAAGCTCTTCTAGTGTAAATTAGGAACAGAAACAACAAAGATTGAACAAAAGAAAACTCAGCATAATAAAAAAAAAAGTAGAAGAGTTTGTCCATCTTTTTCATACTTTTAAAGTGAACATATATGAGTATATATAGGCAAAGGAGTAAATAGGGGCTTAACAGCTTGATAGCTTGTAATGTCTTAATATTATAACAATACAAAAGTTATTTTAGGATCTAATACAATTGCACAAATTGAATTCAAACACTTTTCAAATGGCCTGTTATGTTTTCCTATCTAATGTTAGAATTGTAAAAAACAGTTATCATATTAAATATTCATTAAGAAGATATTAGAAGAATGAATATAAACACTTTTTTTTGAGACAGGTAACATCGATATTATAAACAGGGAACTACACCAAAACCTACTACCTATCTACTCATCAGCATTCTAGAATACCATAGTGTCCTCAGCTTCTAAAGGAAATTCATGTTTACACCAAAAATAAAAGAGCACTAAGCAGTTCATCCTTAGTTTCTGAAAAGTACAAGATTTTTCTTCAAAACACCTCTGGTTCCTCTCCCTCCAAATAGGCAAATAGTATGCAAGCTGGGACAGTTTTCCATCTCTCACTGTGACCTGACTTATCCTCTCTGTTCCAACAAGCTAAGACTTCATGGACATTCCTTGGCATGGTCCACCTGATACTCCTTAGATTGATGAAAGTCTGCTATAGTTTCTCAGCCACTTACAGTGTAAGAAGAGATCATTTATTGTCTCAGCCTCGACTCCACAAAAAAAAAGCATCTAGAGCTTAGCTGAATGCCCCTTTTCATAAGATCATCTTGAGTCAAAGCAGCCTGTTTAGCCAATTATCATGTGTGGCATACTACCTTAAATGGGATTTTTGCTTTCCATATCATCTTCCAAGGCCAGCTTCCAGGTTGTATGTATGATCTAAGCTAGCAGTCGTATGCTCATTTGACAGAAAATCTGCCTGCCTGTCTTTAGTCCAGACTAAATTGTCCTCCCTTGTATTAAAATCTTGAAACTGATCAAGGGTGCTATAGAAGTCTACCAATTTTCCCACCTCCCAATCATTTAGGAGTCTTCTAAATTTGAAGTTCCATCCTAAATTCTCTTTTTTTGACCAATCCAGATGTCTTCCCAGAATAAGGTCTTCCTTCCATTGCCTTCCTTAATTTTGGAATTACCACAAATTCCTGATAGTTCTCCTTACACCAGTTCCATACATTAGACACTTCTTTTTGAGATATCATAATCATTTTTCCAACATGTTTACGCATTATGCTATTGCCTCTCAGCATCTCAGAGAAGCTGAATTGATAGCTTAAATTATTCTTAGATAGTAAACTGTTGCCACTGACATAAATTATATAAGGATAAGATAATTTTCTGATGAAAAAGGGTGCTATTGTTTGCACTTTATATTGGGTTTGTTTGATCTAGTTCTAGTTAAACTTTTGAGCAAGGATGTTATTACTTATTTATTGGAATTGCACCCAGGAAGCTGGAAGTCTAATTTTGTGTGTCATGAATGAGGTAGAATGCACCATGGCGATCCTGTAAAGATTGATAATAATGTTTTTACGAAAATCAGTATCAGATATTGACAACGTTGTCTGGTTATTTGTAAAAACAATGATAGATAAATTAAGATGGTTATAATTACTTACAGAGGAAAATGACTTTCGTCCATAAGCGAGGAAAGTTATTTTAACCCTTTTGGTAGAGAAGTCTTTCTTGGGACAATTTTTGTGACAATTACTTACCTGGACATGACCTATTTTTGGAAGCTATATCCGGAAAATATTTTCTGCCATTCCAAACACATTAGTGACAAAGAGTTTCTTTTGTTAAAGTAAAGAAACAAAAGTTAAAAAGTCCTGCTTGTTGAAGAGGATAAATGAGACTAGTGAATTGGAGATGCATGGCATATGTTTTATGATTTAGTGCTGTGCCATTTGGCTTCTAGTTTTCAAGATTTTTCTCCAAGGGAATAGAACTCAGGGTGTGTTGCTCTCAAAATGAATGATCCTGTACAATCCAAGAACTATAATGCTTGCTGAAACTATCTCGCTTTCCACGGGAAACAGGGATAAAAACAAGACAGTAAAAATGGTATCTCAACACTGTTATACGTTTTTCCTGATGCTTGCTAGTTGTCAAAATGCATCGGAATAACAAATAAGATGGTAAACAAGACGATGCTATTCATTTGTCCTAGTATTTGCTAATGTCAACATGCAGCGTAATAAGAAAAAGGATGAGGTAAATTAAGAAAAGGTCATCTAAACAATGTTATTCATTTGTCCTAATGTTTGCTAATTGTCAAATGCAGTGCAAGGTGTGCATGCAGACATTCATTTGCACCACTTCTGAAGTTAAGTGCAGAGAACATGCTGAGGCGAAACATCCCAAATCTGATATCTATGCATGTTTCCCTCATCTCAAGAAATGATGATTCGCATTTCAGCGACTGAACTGATGGCTGTTTCCCAACTATGTTTCTAAATTCTGTTAACCATTACAAAGTTTGAACCTGTTCCAACGTTGTTGCTTCGTTCTGCTTCAAACTGCTGATGGCTACTTAGTGTGGAACTCTTTGTGAAATATATGTTTATAATAACTGCCTCCTCTCGTATTAATTTCTGCTATGTTGCTTTACCTTCTCAATGTTGATGGAGTATTTACTGGTGGTAAATACTTAACAAGAGGTTTGTTGGGGTATTGAGTGTCCTTTCTTCCTTAACTAGAGGTTCTAGATTAGAGTTCTGAGAATGGAGTTGTTGCTTTTGGTAAGGAGCGCCTATACCCAAAAGTAGAACTTCCCGGCACAATTTTGGATTAGTCGGGGTCTGGAAGTGGGCGCCGGACACTGATTTGTAAACCAAAAAGGGTCTAAACATTTAGTATGATATGACAGCACGCAAGTTTATCATTCTGATCCGATTTTATCTTCAAGTTCTTGAGAAAGAAAAAAGAAATCACTGATATTATATTTTGGAAAAGATTAACTATAGGGATGTTGGATTGTTTGAATCACATAATCAGAGATTAACTGGCTCTAACTGAAACCCAAGTCAGGTAGAGTTAACGACTATTTGGCTTGATTGTGAAAAAGAAAATTTGGAATAAATTTAGTACCGAGTGGACATGGTCTTTGCCCAAAGAGTATAATACATAACTAGAAAATGCGATAGACAGTTATATTGTATTCCTTATGATGATGTATCAATGTGATTTTACAAGCGGGGTTTGAAGAGTAGATGTAGGTAGATTTTACTCCCAACTCTGTAGATTGATGGATTGTTTTTAATAGACTGTCAGTCAAGACTATTGTATTTTATTCTTTGGCGTTGGAGGATACTTTGTTTTGGCTAGGTCTTCTATTGTTATTATCATATACTCGATGCATCCTTGTTAAACTAATTTTTTTTCTTTTATTTTAGTTTTTCATTTGGTGTTCGATATCCGCATTGGAGTCCGACTAATTTAGATTCACGCTGCTTAGGGCCCATCTAGGGGGAAGTGCTTCCTACCAAGTATTTTTTCACATCCAGGGCTCCCGAGACCTCTAGTTAAGGGAGGAGCAGCCCCATCCGGTCCTTGTTAAACTAATTTTATTGTACCGTGCTATATTTGTTGCAACGAATGAAAACTAACTTAGTCACAACAGCAAACTCAACGTGTCTCTAGTAAGTAAGTCACACTTTCATTCGTCCAAATGTGGATTATTTTATTTGTATTTTTTCCTTCATTAGTCAAGGAGGAAAAGGAATTCAGACTATCAAACCCAAAGGAAAATGCTATTATGCCTCAAATCTGAAGCATTAGCGTCCGCCTAGTGCAAGTTCGCAACAACTCATGGGTTTCTCTCACATTTTTTTCACAATTTCAACTAGCTTACTTTTGCTAAATATGTATTGTCAATATTTTTCTAATAAAACAAAACCATATGTATAAAATAAGTCTCTACTATTTGATAATAACCTCAATCCTCAACCTGTAGAGGTTTCAAGTTCGACTTTTCAAGATGGAATCATGTTTGACAAAAAGTACTTAAATTTACCCAAATTGAGATTTCTCCATACGAATTAGGATTAGTACTTAGCCCCAAAGCAGATAAGTGAATAAAGTTTGATACTCCAATTAAGGTTAATCTTCATTGGCCCCGTCCAAGCAAAAGTTACTGTTAGAATCAAATAAATGGTCACCATTCCATCGAACTTTATTTTTGAACTATGTCCACTGAACAAACGTCATGTTTGATCATAATTACGACCCAGATCATCTCAATCCCTCGTGGGTCTTGCCATAGACAGTATATTAGTGTTGCCCACTCAATTACAAATCAAATTGTGACAATAAAGGATCACTTAAACAAATCTTTGCATGCCCACTCAATTACAAATCAAATTGTGACAATAAAGGATCACTTAAAACAAATCTTTGCATACGCAATTGCATGTTTGATGCCATTTTAAACTTCTTTAGTGAAAATTTGACGTCCATCATTGTTAAAGAGGCTAAATTGAGCATTTTTTTGTAAGTAAATTTAGTTGCCGTTACTCACTGCACTGATAGCAAAGACTTGATAAAAGAGGTTACTCATATAGCAAGCACTCTCCATCTCTAATTTTTAGATTGCGATTCGAATCGCTGAGTAATTCGAGTCAACTGAGTAAGTAAAAAGGTGAGAGCTCGTAGGATGGGGTAAAAGAACCCCAACAGCACAGACATTTTCATTTACATGCCTAAACTATTTTAGGCTAATTTAACCCCCACTTTTCGACAATCAAAATCCCAATAATAGATAAAATACCAAAACTAATTTACATACTTACAGCGCCAATTTTCACTTTAAACCCTAACGATTCTGATGCTGAGGAAGCCGAAACCGAAACTGCGACGCTGGAGATCTAACAGCAACACCATGCCAACATATACCGCCTCTACACAACTCCTCAGAATGATGACGACGATCATCATGATGATTTCGTGTCATTGCATATGATGTAGCTTTACGAGTCACATCCCAAGTCAGACTCACAATCAGTACGCCTCCAACAATTGCTGTTGATACAATCAGTACAAAAACTCCGCTGTAGCTCCGCCCAGTTATCAATCCGTACGCCTTCATCGCGGCTATCACTAACAGGTAAAACGTCGTTAAATTGGACACTACTGCATCTGAAATTGTCATCTTTTGACGCTAAATTAAGTTGTTGGAAATGGATTTTTTTTGGTAAAATTGAGTCAATTGATCATATAGTAGTGTGATAATAAAGGGTTAAAAATAGTGTGGAGTGAGAATTAGGAAAATTGGGGGTTGGGTTGGGGTAAGGTACGCGGTTCGGGGATAATGCTATGGGCTTTTGAGCTTATCTTATCTTTTTTTTTTGGTATTGTTATTTCGTGTTTTTGATGAAAGGGAAAGGTAAGCAGATGAATCTGATTCGGTACCCCCAACTATAGATACACATTCCTTGGTTGATAATTAGTCGCTCCGTCTCAAATTACCTGACTTATTTATGTTTTACACAACTTCAAAAAAAAAAAATATTAATAAGAGATATAATTTAATTAATATGATCTTATTTTTAATCTTGAAATGAAAAATTACCTAGCATATTTGTGTTTTTGCACAACTTCAAAAAATTAATAAAGGATATAATTTAATTAATATGATCTTATTTAATCTTAAAATAAAGGGAGTACTTTTTTTTATTTGTCTGGTTTTAATTCAAAATAAAAAATTTATTTTAATTTATTTATTTGTTTTTAATTTAGAACGAAAATTCTCTTTTGAAGACTTTATGAATATGTTTTACTGTAGTATTTTGGTTCACATATGACAGGTGAATTCATGTGAGCTGCTTTGCTCGGGCAAATCAAGTCATTGAGTGTCAATGCGGGCGAACATGATTCCTAAAAAGTAAATAATTTTTTAAAAGAAATAGAGGCATTTTTTTTCAAAATCTATTTTTTAAAAAAGTAAGTAAAATAAATTAGAATGAGAGTAGGGGTTATGGTTAGGGGTGGGCATGTTACGGTACGGTATGGTATTTTAAACTTCGATATGGTAACTTCAATTTTCGGTATCTAAAAGAGCAATACCATTATCATACCAAATTAATTCGGTATGGTTCGGTATTTTAAATTCGATTTCGGTATTTTATGGTATGGTAATTCGGTAACCATCTAATTACATATATTCATATAAAAAAACTATAACTTTAAATTTTAAAAACGTCTCAATCATGTTAGGCTAACAACTATCTTTGTTAATCAATTGCACAAAAATAACATTTCAATCACGATTGAATAGTTCGAAATGCAAACTCTGAACAACAGTATCTAAACTTAAGCATAGTACTCTTAAATAATAAGCTTCCCAAAAAATTTATTTCTGAATAAAAGCTACTTTTATGTTCAATTGGCTAATGAATGATATATAAATATATTTAATAATCTTAAATATAATATATATATATATGTTTTATATGTTATTAAAAAACTTCAATGTTGTATACGGTATTTTGATATTTATTGCATAAATATCAAATACCCTATCAAATACTAAAATAATTTAAAATTTCTATCAAATACCATACTAAATACCATGCCCACCCTAGTTATGGCAGTCCAAAAATATGCAGACGTGTGTCTAAAATGTGGGCACTGT
The DNA here is from genome assembly GCF_002878395.1 of Capsicum annuum. Lineage (NCBI taxonomy): Eukaryota > Viridiplantae > Streptophyta > Magnoliopsida > Solanales > Solanaceae > Capsicum > Capsicum annuum. The sequence continues at coordinate 221,145,270 of NC_061114.1, read as the reverse complement.
GATTATTATCATCTTATGGGAACGTGGCGGCACAACATTCCTGATTGCAACTTTTGGGGACGGCCAATTGTGTCGTCATTTCATACTTGACTTATTTGCAAGGCAGTGGTACAAAGCTTAATTTTTGAATCCGGAATCATTTTATGCTATCAAACTAAAAAAAATCAAACTACGTCATATATTTAAAAAGAGTTAATACATAAAAATGATCCTAAACTTGACACCAAATTATAACTTTGGTCTTAAACTTTGATAGTGCACAAATAGAACTTTTAACTATTCAAAACCTGAACAAATATGACCTCTGATTTTGCAACCCCATGCGTGAGTTTCACTTGCGCCTACGTGAAAAGATAATTCAATCACACGGTGTCACATCGTTAAAAGGTCTGACTTGGAGGGAGGTTATATTTGTGCAGGTTTGAATAGTTAAAGGTCATATTTATGCACTGTCAAAGTTTTGTTTTTTGTGTAGTCATCGTTTTTTTTTTATTATTATTATTATAGCTGCAACACCTAACTTTTTTTTTAATTGAAAAATTGAACCCGCGCAGTAGGTTGAAGGAAGCACCCAAGAAAGCAAATAACACCACTGGGCTATCTAAGTGCCTTGTTTCATGTGGTTCAACATTAATATACGTACATAAATATACATTCTCTACCTTATATATATAACATAGTTTTTTTACCGAAGGGGTTCGGGTGAACCCCATGGCAACTACGTAGGTCCGCCCCTGCATTAATTTAATAATATTTTAATAATGTTAATTTAATAACATTGTAATAACGTTAATTTGATAACGTTAATTAAATATACTACTACTACTATCCTTAATAACATTTTATTAAAACTATAATTTTTTTATTATTAGTATAACTTCATCTTTAATTTAATAGTTAAATAAATTATATTTAAATATATTATATAACTTAAATTCGTCCTCTGCTTCATAATATATATACATAACCGCGCGATTTTTTCGTATGAGGCTGACCCACCTAATTAATAAATCATCAATATTGCTCTTTTTCCGCAATGACAAAAGAAATTAGATGTCATTTTCATCTTTGAGCAAAAAATAATAGTGAAAAGTCATTTAAAGGTTATATTTGTGCAGTTTTAAATAGTTAAAGGTCATATTTGTGCACTGTCAAAGTTTAAGGTCATATTTATGTATTATGCCTTTAGATTTTAAGCTGGACACGCTCAGTTTTGCGTGTAGAACACGCGTTTTATCACGTAGGATTGAAGGTCATATTTGTGCAGTTTTGAATAGTTAAAGGTCATATTTGTACACTGTCAAAGTTTAAGGTCAAAGTTATAATTTGATGTCAAGTTTAGTGTCATTTTTATGTATTAACTCGTTTAAAAAAGTACCAAACTATGCTTAACTCACAAAAATTGTGAGTTATGCACAAATAATTTTAACGAAAAGCAGCTGACGGCGTTAAATTTTTTGAAAAGTGCATAACTCACAATTTTTGTGAGTTATTCATTCTTATTTTAACATAACTCAGAATAATTGTGAGTTATGCATTTTATTTTAACATAACTCACAAAAATTGTGAGTTATGCATTCTTATTTTAACATAACTCACAAAAATTGTGAGTTCTGGATTCTTATTTTAACATAACTCACAAAAATTGTGAGTTATGCATTTTATTTTGTGAGTTATGTGTTAAAGAATAAAAACATTTCCCTTTCCCAGTTCTCACTTTAGCGATTGAGAATCAAAATTTCAAAAAACCCTACCCAATTTCAACTGGTCCCCCCCCACCCACCCACCCTTTTTCATTGATTGTGCTTGGACATGAATTAATTTTGTATAGTTAATATTTATGTGTTCTTTTGTTTTTTACTTGGATATTCGATATTCGTATTAGGCATTGTTTAAACTTTCTAGCATTTTCTTATCTTGAGTCGAAAGTAATTCAGAAACAACCTATCTACCTCATATTTGAAATAGAGATAAGGTCTGAGTACATTCTATTCTGTTAAAACCCAACTTTATGAGATTACACTGAATATGTTTTTGGTCTGATTAAATTTAAATTTGTTTCATAAAGTCTTATAACGGGGATTAAAGCCCACTAACAAAGACAATTTTATATTCAATAGAATTCAAACTCGAGACAACTGATTTAAAGATAAATTTCTTATTTTCTTTTTGGCCCTAATTTTATATTACAAAAGCTTGGACATGAATTGATTTATTTATTTATGTCCCAAGCAATAACTATAACTTCACATCAATCTAAACATAGGCAGACTTAAAATTTGGATGTTATATATAGATTCAAGTTCATGATCCTACCACAACTAATTTATCCTATTGGGTTCTCAATCTTTACGAATGGAATAAAATTTACATACATTCTATTCTTCCTCGAACTCACTCGTGTAACTACACTTGATATATATGTTGTTGTTGTTGGGTTCAAAATCTACTCTCTTTATCTTAATTTATGTAAAATGGTTTAAAGTACGAGAGAAAACATTTAATTTTGCCTATGAATTTGGGTACACTACGATTTATCATATTTTTTAAAATAAAATTCACATACTTGAAAACTATACGAAGCACAATCATGGACAAGGAGGGGGCAGTTGAAATTGGGTAGGGTTCTTTAAAATTTTAAATCTCAATCGCTAAAGTGAAGATTGGAAAGGGAAAGACTTTATTCTTTAATAATAACTCACAAAAATTATGAGTTATATTAAAATAAGAATGCATAACTCATAGTGAGTTATGTTAAAATAAGAATGCATAACTTATAATCTTTTTTGTTGGTACTGTATTTGGTGTTTTTGATGAAAGGGAAAGGTAAGCAAATGAATCTGATTCGGTACCCCCAACTACAGATACACATTCGTTGGTTGATAATTACTCTCTCCATCTCAAATTACTTAACATATTTATATTTTGCACTAACTTCAAAAAATTAATAAGCGATACAATTTAGTAATTAATATGATCTTGAAATTGAAGGGAGTATTTTTTTTTATTTCTTTTGATTCAAAATAAAAATTTATTTCAATTTATTTATTTGTTTTTAATATTAAACGAAAATTCTCTTTTGATGACTTTTTTTTTTTTATTTTCTATTTGATGTCCGGTACCTGCATTTGAGTCCGACTAATTTGGATTTACGCCGGGTAAGGCTCCATTCGAAAGGTAGCGCTCCCTTTCAAGAATTTTTTCATACCCAGAATTCTCGCGATCTTTAATTAAGGGAGGAGCAACTACATCCACTGCACGACATCCTTTGATGGTCTTTTGAAGACTTCATGAATGTCTGTATTTTATTTCACATATGACAGGAGCTGGTTTGCTCGGGCAAATTAAATCATCGAGTGTCGATGCGGTCGAACATGATTCCTAAAAATTAAATAATTTTTTAAAAAGAAATAGAGGCATTTTTGTTCAAAATCTATTTTAAAAAAAGTAAGTAAAATAAATTAGAATGAGAGTAGGGGTTATGGCAGTCCAAAAATATGTAGACGTGTGTCTAAAATGTGGGCACTGTGATGTGATTATTATCATCTTATGGGAACGTGGCGGCACAGCATTCCTTATTGCAACTCTTGGGGACTGGCCAATTGTGTCGTCATTTCATACTCGCAAGGCAGTAGTACAAAGCTTAATTTTTCTACATAAAAAATATGTAATAAAATGTAAAGTAAGAACAATTGTTGGAGCACAGAGTATTCTTATACATTCTATTTTAGCATAAATATTCTTGTGAACTCATACAAAATTGTCTACGTAATTATGGATGGAATTTTCAGTGTCAACTTATGTTTGGTTTTGGGTAGGGGGTCTTAATGAGGATTTTGCTTTTGTGCTACGTTAAATTATTCTCCTTAAAAAGTGAGATGGATTTTTTTCTTTTTTTAATTTGGTGCCAAGAAAATCGAATAAAATAGACATCATATTGGGAGAGAGACTGCACCTAATTCTGTCCAACTTCCTTTTTGGAAGAGAATAGCTCTTATGGATATTTTGGTTTTTGGCTTTCGAGGCTTGCGGTCCCGTAAAGTTTTGGTATGCACTTTAATATATTGAAAGGTGTATGTATCATACAAAGACAAAAGTGGAAGATAAGTTTGTTACTGATGGGCCACTATCAAAATTAAATTATAACCTAGCAACAGCTCATCTTATTAGGCACCAACTCTGCCATTATTGTTCCATTAATAGGAGAAATAAGGGTAGGAGTTTTTAGCATATCAGTAAGAATTCCTACTTCAATTGCATTTTTTTTAGTTTGAGAGTTTATCGACGCTAACCTTTCTATCCATAAAGGATAAAATTTGCGTACATTCTTATTCTTTCCAAACCCCACTTGTAAAACAACACTAGTTATGTTGTTGGTAAGAATTCTCATAAAAAAAGGTAATCAGGTAATGTATGAGTCCTCATGTTATCATAATAACAACAACAGTACTAAACAATCAATTGTACAAACAATTTCAATTTTTTATTCAATGTGCTGTGATTTAGACGAAATTATTAAAGTAGGACATTGGCCTACTATTTTATATTAGATATAGTACTATAAAAGATAAAGTAAGACCGGATGAATTGTTTTCTCTTCTTTCTAATTTTTTGACTAAAAGAGGTCGCTTTAGTTATTAAAAAACTAAAACATCATTGAACTTGCCTTTGAAGTGGATCTTTTGAAAAAAAAAGAAGGGGAATGCAACTGTTCTACAACAAGTGAACAAAGATATTCTTGCATCTTGAAAGTTCCACCTACTCTAATCCAACCAATTTACTTTTACATGCAATCACAAACATGAAACTGGGGGTAATACATAGTTCATGTTACCCAGAACATAAACAAGATGTACAAATTCTTACCAAAAGAGAAAAAGAGGGCCAGTTCCAGATTTTATGCTTCTTCCAGGAATCAGGTTGATTCAGCTGATGAAGCATTGGACCGAGCTTTCTCATACAAGCGGTATACCAATGTAGACTTAGACATTTGAGGTTCTCTTTCTAGGACAGCGATCACATCTTTAACAGTAATACTGCGAGCAATCCTAGTTTGTGTTACCACTTGATTTCTCCCGGCTCTTCTCACAGCACCTACAGAAAAGAGAGTGGTCCAATGAAATTAAGATAAAGGCACAAAGGTTGCAGCAGCTAATGGTTAGTGGACAGGCTAAACTTTAGGAACCACACTAAACAAGAAGAAATATCAACCATGACCTGAATCAACCGAGGATCAGTAATTTTACACATTCCGGGATGATAACAGTTCAAGCGTTACAAAAGCAACTAATATTGTGCCTCAATCCCAATCAACTAGGGGTTAATAGTGGACATGTGCAGTGTTTCTTATCTCTCGATGCTAAGTGGTGCTCTACCACTTAACTACATTCAAGGAAGATCCTTGGCGTAAGCTATGGGTTCGGCCAAACCCAATAGCTTTGACCTAGACCATATGTATGCCTTATGAAATCTACTATGTACAAGTATCAAATTAAAAACCCAGTAGGAGCCATCTAAAACGCCAAACTCTAAGCGTTTCACAAGATGGTTTGGAAGGAAATTTATCGTGTTCAATGCTGGGATACTCTTTGCTGATCTAAATACATCTCATTCTAGTATTTTCAAACCGCTGAGTTCATTCTAGTCAGGATGTTCGGTATTTTTATTTTTTCTTGGATCAAGTAAAATGAGAAAATTTCATTGAAATGCATCAAGAGGAAGCGAAAGTTACATCAGCTGAGGAAAAAAGGTAGCTCCTGTACAATAAACCTGTGGTCATTAGTAGTAATTCAAGGAACTAACGAAATCCATAAATTTATCTGAAGACTATTTACACATTTTCAAGTTTACACCAGCAAAAAGGACTCATGCTTCTAGCCTTAACTTTGTACAGAGGGGAAATGACACCCTCAAAGCATCTAAGGTTTCTTTCTATCCAACTCCAAAAATGGCATGCTGGTACCCTTTTTTTCTTCCACCCCAGCTGATATATGCTTCTCATGGAATAGTCAATACCCAGCTCATCCCAAAAAGGTTAAGAATATACTCCCCAGTCTCGGGTAGCTTAATAATGGAGGATAGACGGTTGATGTTTTCTGATTCTTAGACACATGTAGCCCCTGCTGCATAGTACAGTTCCCCTTTTGGCAACGTTATCGTGAGTCGAGCAAGCATCCTGGACTAGCAACCAGCTGAAACAGGATGTCTTGTTGGAATTTTGAGATTTCTAGGCCAGTCTCCAGGGTCACACTTCAGAAATGTTGTTGTTGGGGCAGATCTTCTTGTAACAAGATTTAACAAAATATGGACCATCCTGGCTGAAACTCCAAACTAATCTGTCCTTTTTAGAAGTGCCGATTGAGAACCCTTGCAATCTATTTAGAGGAACTCCCAGCTCACCCACCTCCGAGTCTTGAAAATTCCTTCTCAAGTGCAAATTCCAAGAATTCTCTTCCCTGCATTGGCTAACTGTGGCTTGGGACAGCACATTTAACTGGTAGTCTTGGGAAATTTTCCTGTAAAGTAGTAAAGTACTATTCCCCAGACATACTCTAAATTAGCTATGCTCAGGAAAATCCTCCCAGAGTCGGCTTATGTTTCGGTGGCAATACCATAAGAGTCACAACTCACAAGATACTTAGTGTGCCAGAAGTCTTGCTCCCCATGTTTAATTTTAATAATCTATCTCCAGAAAGAATCTTCCTCATTGCAATACCTCCAGAACCATAACAGGAGCAAACATTTATTATGAACAGGCGGATCTCTTGATCCTAGGCCCCCACACTGTCTAGGCTTAATACTTTGCTCCAACTGACCAGATGATATTTGTGCTGAGTGCTACTACCCTCCAAAAGAAAGTTCCTTCTTTAACGGGGTTAAAAGGTCTTAATCATCTAGAAAGTCCAGCAATACTTGGTGTTCTTGCATAATCAAGGAGATATAGAAGTAACCGATAATCCCTTTAACAACAAATTTTCTTTAACATTTTGGAAACGAAAAATATTTCAAATCTCTGAATATTTCTTTCAAATGATGATTGATTCATGTCTTAACATTCTTCCAGAATTTGATTAATTTCACTATCATAGAGCATAACGTGACAACCATTATCGAACAGGGTAGTTTATCATAATATCTACTTCTGAGGTGAAGCTGAAATAATGAGGAACACAAAGATGCCCCTTACAAAAATCCCATTACACTATTCAAATGGTGAAGACACCTATAGGCATCAGGTGTAGCACATAGTATTTCACCAAACCATACTTTGAGAGCGCCTCCAGTGATCACGCACTTCTGACAGATACTTCAAATTAATTTCAGATGTTAAAAGTCAACATACTATGCCGAGGGTCTTTCGGAAACAGCCCCTCTAACTCCATGAGGTAGGGGTAAGGTCCACTTACAGTGACCCCACATGTGGGATTACACTGGGTATGGGTATGCTGTTGTAAGAGTCTAGATTATGGTTATTCATTAGAATGCATGGAAGGCAAGTACTAACATAGAACCCAGGAGAACAACAACCATAATAAAATGCCACATATCGTAGTTTATGCAAAAGAAAAGCAAGAATATGATTTCAAACAATGTGTGATTCAGGATCATAGCAATCACGTTGACCTAAGTCATAACTACTCTAAACACCATGCTTAAGAGATACATCATTCATATTTAGTGTGCAGTCGGATGAATCTCGGAACTAGGTCCAATAACAGATAATCATCATACATACCAGGTGTGGCTATTGCAGATGCACGGATCCTTTTCTCAGCTTCTTGATGGTCCCTTGAGCTCTTTGTGGGAACTGATAAATTCTTCCGAGTCTCATCTTTACCAGGCTGTGAACCAGAAGCCACATCACCTCCCCCTTCACGCTTTTGTCTGGCCTGCTCAGCCATTAATTGCCACTTTGAAAACATGTCATCCCCTCCGACAGCAGCTCGAGCAGCAACATTTGCAGCTGTAGTTCGCATCTTATCATCCTCTTCCTTGTTTACCTGCAAAGATGCACACAGTGGGAGGGATCGCAGTTATGAAAGAAATTACATTTGACAATTCCCTATGGATCTTAAAACTATCCAGAAAACAGCATTGTGAGCAAGGGAGAATACGTACCCTTATTGATTTCCCGCGGCCATCATCCTTCTCCTTATCACTGTCAACTCCATTACTACCTTCAGGCTGATATCCAAGTCATTAAATTACACATTTTCCATATTAACATTGACCAGTAGAGACTTTAGTTGAAGCACACTCAAAGTGGAGAGAAGGATAACTCACTCACTTCATTTGCCTTCTGGAGCTTTTCCACATCAGCTTGTTTCTTTTCCCATTCTTCCCGGGCTTTTCGATTGATTGACAAGATTTCTTCACGAACATCTGAGGTGACAATTATTCTGTGTCTTGACTTCTCAATGTCAACTCTCTACAGAAAGTAGACCTCCATCTCAGGTTCATATTAGAATCCTATAAGCTTCACATAGCATATTTTAGAAGAAAAAATTAACCAAGCAGAATGTTAACCTGTTTTGACAGTCTGATGAGACTACTTATAAGTCCACGCATTCTTTCCTCCACACACTGGAAGTTGAAAGTTTAGCGGCACAAGAATTTCCAAAAATAAGTATAAGACAACAGAAAAAGATCATATCTCACCAATGACAAGCATCGTTCCACATCACTGCTCATATTCTTTAAACCACATTTTGCCACTGTCAAACAGAATCAGGTAAGCAAGAAACATCGTGATTCAGTTAGGAAGATGACTTACTCTGTCATGTAACTATATAATACCAAGTTGCACATCAAAAAGAGGAAAGAACTAAAAGAGGGATTTAACTGATTTCTGTCAATTTCTTCTGAAGTGGAATTTTCTGCAAAATCAGCCTTTCCTCTTCTTCTTGCACAACTCGTCGAGATGCTTCAGAAACTCGACTATCCTCCTTGGGCCCAGAAAATAGTTGCTCTTCCTCTGCCTGTTTTGTGCATTACAAAATAATAACAAATTAGTTAGAAATACTTCTGAATACATTCTTTAAACAACTAGTTATGAGAACAAAATATATTTTGCATTCCACTATTGGGCATCGAGGGAGGTACCCTTAGATCAACTCCACTAACAGCAGTAACATCATTAAGTTGTTCGATGCTCTGATCTAAAAAAGCTCCCGACACCTTTTGCTTCTTTCTGTGAAATATACAGAGGGATAAAACAATACCAAAGACAGAATATTGAGACACTAAGCCAGCAAAACATCACAGTAAAGGTGCTCAGAATAGTATACCCCGAAGGTGGAGGTGAGGAACCTAGCGCATCGAGGGGCTTCTTCTGTCCAATGGAAGGCTTTTTCACAGGAGTCTTTCCATTGTTTCCTGGACCAAGTGAAGATGCCACAGAAGGTGTCCGAGAACTTAACTGACGCAACAAAAAGTGGGAAAAAAGTGACAGTGAGAAGCATGGAGATAAGAAAATGCATCTAATTCGCAACTTCAAAAAAAATAAGATACAATGCAAGACAAAACATGAATTTTAGAAAGGAGATCAGAGACGTGCAATCAAAAATATTGCAAGTGAGAAATACTCCCTCGTTCGCTTTTACTTGTCACATTTTGACTTGACACACCCATTAAGAAAAACAATTAATAACATGGCTATTTTACCATAGTACCCCTATTAAATGATGTTTACATTGTGTCTTGAAATTAATTTGGAGAAAAAAAATTAAGGTTAAGGGTAAAATAGGAAAAAAGAAGTTGTCTTTTCTTGATATGTCAAAAATGACGAGTAAAAGTAGAAATTAAATTAGGAAATTAGTGACAAGTAAAAGCGAACGGAGTAAGATATATGATGATTACCAGAGTGCTGCCAGAAACAGAACTCATGTTGCCAATCCTCTGGCAGATACAACTTATAACATCCACTTTGACCCTCTGTGGTGAGGGCTTTGTGGAAAAAAAAACGAACTTGTACTTTCTATTTTAAACATTCCTATATTTCTGTTTAAATGACATTGACTTTCATAAAACCAGCAAAAGAAAAAATATTCCAATAGCAGAACAACTAACGCTATAGATTGGGTTTCTATCATAGAGTTCCAGACGCTCCATTTTCCTAGAGATGAAACTAGATGAAAAGAATTTATCTTTGTTACATGTAATAGCATAAAAAAACAATCAACACAGGGATTTTATGTGGGAAAATTACTCTTCCCAGAGTCAAAGAACAACGAGTTCTCTCTCTCAAATTACCACTAAATTTGAGTTACACAGGTTTAAGGTTGTAACCAACCACAGACCTAACCAACATAGCACCGTTCCCCCATTCTACAATACGCTTCAACTGTAGCCTAACTTCTTCAACAACTCTACCAAATTGTTGGAACCCTTACAACTCAAACAACGCCTAATACAAATCATTATGAATGTAAAGGGTTACAGATAAACTTGAAGAATTAAACTAGAAAACAGGAACTGTTTGGGATAACTCTTGATAGGAACAGGGTTTTTAGTAGCTACCAGTCGACTCTTTCTCAAGCTAAAGATACTCTCACAAAATGTCCTCTTTGTTTGTCCAGTTGAGTTTCTTGTCTTCAACAACAAGAAGATGCTTTATATAGGAGTAGATAGTCGTCTCTTGTTCTCCTAATTCAACAAGGATTAGATCAAGAATCCAAGATTCTAATCCTAGTTTGACTTCGTTCTAATATACGTGTTAGACTCTTCTCAACGACTTTCCAAAGCTTCTTCCACGTTTCAAAATATGGTAAAGTTTCCATATTCTCTTTTTTTTTCCATCATTGAATTAGCTGTCATACTAATACCTCAAGGAATCCTTCTACGCACTTGAATCTACTTTGCCTAGATCACCAGTCTTCTCCTAGTCTACTTCGACCATCACTATTCCTTCATCGCTTGTAGTGTACTATTGATAGCAGCAGTGTTATCAAAAGTGAAAAGTGCAAAAAGCTCTAATGTCCATTAGGGCTTTAAGCAAAACGCGAATAAAGCGTGGTCTTTAACGAAAATAAGTGCAAGGGGATAAAAAAAATACTAATATATATGTTTAGTCCAAGATTAATAAGTATAAGCATGAATGACAAATATATGAACAAGGAAATTGAAAAAATAATTACGATAAAGTGAAATATCAACTGTTTAGTATTGCCTCTTCAGAAGAGGCTCATTGGCAAGGAAAGTATGCCTTAGAACATTGATGACGACATTGAAGCGCACATTAAGTGAGGCAAAAGGATCAATACATTTTGAGCCTCGGGTTAAGGCTTAAGCGTTCTGTAAGCGCGCCTTTGATAACACTGGATAGCAGCTCTTTGTAATAGACATGTTAAGGAAAGGGTTCTTCTATAGTGCTTTGTTATGAACACCACCAGTCTTGAGACCAGTGAAGGACCTGACTCTTGCATATGTTAGTTACATTTTGCTACTCATTTGTTAATCACCAAACTTCATGTTGTTAGCCTTAGCACATAGCTCTCTATTCACATTGCTCTTCCTAGCACATGTAACTTCATAGTTCATTACTCTTAGCTTGACATAAGGCATGCCACAAATTCACATGGTGTGCGCGCTTTTGGGTTCGATGATTGCGTAGCCCGAGGAACAATTCTATAAGGTCTACTGGGCCAATAATATGTGCCACAAGTTTAGTCATGACAGCTATAGTAAGAGTCGATTGCTCCCTTGGTATACGGTGTGATAAACCTCAACGAGGATGCTGAGTCCCTAACGAGAGGTGCATATGACACATAGCGAGAGGGTCAATGAGGCCGAGTCGAAGAAAAGGATTGACTGGCTTCTATGCAGGTAAGCTTCCGAAGAAGCAGTGCAAATGACACCTTAGGTGAATCCCACATCGAAATGAGAGGAGAAAGTGGTAAGCAAGGCATAACAAAAGTTCATATGGTACACACACTTCTGGGCTTGATAATAGCATAGATTGAGGGATAAATTTGTGAGGGTTGTGGGGCCAAAACGGACAATACTTGACATATGCTTGGACTGTGACAAGTATGGTATCAAAAAAAACTCTCCCTTGATGCTTTGGCGAGGCAAACCTCAGTGAGGACGCTAAGCCCCTAAGAGGAGTGCATATGACATCCAGGAGGGAGCTGGAGCCGACAAGGCCGAGTCAGAAAAAGGACCAAAAACCTTCTAAGCTTGAAAGCTTCTGAAAAAGGTCTGTATTTGACACCTCAGGTGAATCCCACATGAAATGGAAAAAAAAGTGAAAAGTTATATAAGGCATAGCACAAGTCACATGGTACACTCATTTTTTGGACCGATAATGGTGTAGTCCGAGGGACAAATCCCTGAGGAGCCAAAGCAGACAATATATTCCGTAGTATTAGGTGACATGAGTTGTTCTTCTATTAAATATTGAGAGCTCTCACATGACAACCTTTTCAAAGAAAAAAAAAATCTAGAGGAGTTTCGTTAGTCATACTGAGTAAAGAAACAAGTGAATTCATAAAACAGAGAGGAAAAGCCAGCAAAAAGAACTAACGAATATACACAAGTGACACAGAGATATTAAAAAAGATAGCATGTCTACAAATATAATATATATATATATGTATGTATGTATATGTATGTATATATATGTATGTATGTATATATATATATTTATGTATGTGTATATATATATGTATGTATATATATGTATGTATGTATGTATATGTATGTATATATATATGTATGTGTATATATATGTATGTATGTGTATATATATATATGTATGTATATATATATATATATGTAAGAAGCATGTCCTTATACTTCCAAAATCTGTAATATATCCTCATTTGAAAAGTCAATAAATCAACCCAGGATGCAAAGTTGCCAACCAAGAAAATTACCAATGTGCTAGCGTCCATATGAGATGTCATAGAAGACGAGCCTGAATTTGAAGGTTTCATGCTAGTGGTTGTTGATAAACCAATTTTGGAGGTCTGTTCAATAGATTCATCCTTTGAACTTTCCGAAGTGGAATTTCCTTGATCCACTTGAATAGAGGAGAAGGGAGATAACTGGGATCTTTGTAGCTGGTCAGGGAAATGATCAATCGGTTCAGGCTTTGGATTGGTCATTGGTGATGAATGAATACTTTTCTGCTCTTTATTGGCAGATGCTTGCCACTGAACTGAGGTCTGCTGAATTCTTGAAGTACTTGAAATATTAAGACTCACTGCAGGTAATCTTTTGGCTTCGCCAAAAGTGCTTTGCTTTTCAAACTTAGGGGCACCCATCATTCCCATGGCCTGTGCTGGAACTCCAAACTGAGTTGCATTTCTGCTCTGTTGAGCTGAAATTTGTCTCATTTGTGCATCATCGGATTGCTGTTTAAGAGGTTGTGTTGTTGAAGAGTTGACATTAGATGCAGAATATGCACTATAATTGTTCCCTGCATTTGAAAATGTGGGAAAAGATGCCTGCGAGAAGTGTAAATGCTGCTGTTGTTGCCTATTAAGTCCCTGAACTGGAAATGGTGTGCGATCTCTTTCTTGTTTTACAGTAATCAAACTAGAAGAATGCATCTGGCTTCCTTGGGCTCCATGCAAATCGGCTTGTTTTTCAACCTCATGCAACTTTTGAGCTTTACTCTCAATTGCCATATTGCTAGAATCTGTCCATATTAGCATAGGAACAACAAAAGAGAAGTAAGGTCAGAAATGGGCCTGATTAGCACAAACCAAAGAGATTCAGTGAACAAAGGTACCATCGGCTGGCATTTGCGAGTGTTGCTGCTGCGAAGCCTGAGACTGAGGAAATTGACCGGGAGCAGTCTGTGAGTTTTTAGATGCCTGAATAAAACTTTGACGTAGAGTTAATACACAATTAATTACTGATTTAACAACTGAATAAGTGCAGCTTCATGTACCTGGGATTGAAATTTATATACAGCCATTTTGAGCATCTGGTCACCAATTATACTTCTCATGTGTCTTACAAAAGTTTCCTTAGAAATTTCATTTTTCTGAACACATATTCCAGTTGTTAGCAAAACTACCATAACAGAAAAGTCAAAATGATGCAAAACTAAAGTCAGCTATAACAAACTACTTTGAGTTTAAGGTAAAGAGTCTGGAGTTGCATTGCCCTGTCCTTGTCAAGTTGGGGTTGTATGTGAGGGAAAAGCATGGCAAAAGGCACTTGTTTGCTCTGCTTAGCTACATTCATTGCTGCTTGGCTACTTGATCCACTTGCTGACTCGGACTGATTACTTGCCTCTGTTGCCACACGTGGCATACCACTAGTTCCTGCTGTCAAGGACTGCATGGATTGTAGACTATTTGCTCCCTGAAAGTTTATATGTTGGGATTCTGGATTTTGAGTATTCTTTTCAGGATTCTGCATATTTACTGCTTTAGAAGAATGAAGTGTGTCCTGTTCAACCTCTGTGGTTTGATAACTGTCCTGGGATATATGCTGCAAAGGTAGGGAATTGATCTCCTGCGATGAATCATTTTTTTGCTGCTGATTCTGAGAATCTGTATCATGTCTTTTTAACTGCATATCAGACAACTTTTCCTCCTTTTGCTGCATGGACTCTGAATCTTGAAGGCTACGACGACTGGCATTTTCATCAGGGTTAGAAGTTTGCCATGGGGCAAACTGATTTGAGGTATAACTGCTTCCTTGAGACAATGGTACTGTTTGCAAATTATGCAAAACAGATAAGACTGTTTTGAAGGAAGGAGAAAGAGAACACTACTGAAAGAAGAGACAGTAAGGAAGTGATAAAGGTGCAGTAGCATTCTAAGACAAAGTTCCGACCACAATCACAAATTGTCTTCACATCAACAATCTTTCAGCTCGGATATTTTCATGCAAATCTGAAATGATTATTCTTCTGATATATGAAACATAGATGAATTTCCAAACTGGAACAATAAGTTCTCTTTGTTAAGGCAGGGGAAGGATAGCCTTAGTCAAAAGGGTCCTCTGCCTACAATAATGAGGCATCAAGAGAGCAAAGCAGTAAAAACCATTGTTTGACTCCAGAATGAGGGGGTTTGACATACATTATAACAACAACAAGATACCGAGTTTATTGCCACAAGTGGGATCCAGGGAGGGTGGTGTGTACGCAGTCTTATCCCTATCTTATGGAGGTAGAGAGGTTGTTTTCGACTAAGTTGCTCGGACTCGGGTACGGGTGTCCGATACGGGTACGGATCTAGAGGTCGGATCCTTCGCGGTCTCAATTTAAAGATTCGGGGATATGGATCTAGGGATGGATACGGGTGCGGGGATTCGGCAACAAATAATTTAAATATCTAAAAATAGAGTTATAAAACATAAATTATGAGACATTATTTTTTTTTTTGAGAAGGTAACATTTAAATTATGAGATATTATATGAAAAACTTGAGGAAAAAATGTTGTTCAAGAAGAAAATCTTGGAAGGAGATAAAAAGAAAAGCAATAACATAGAAATTTCTATATACTAGGTATTCCATTTTCTTCAATTTCACCTCAGCTTTTGTTTTGATTACAAAATTTCTTAAAACTGTCCGGACATTTCCAGTCGATTTTGGTCAAAGTACCCAAAATCGGTTGACCAGATCGGGTACGGATCCCATACCCACGCCCACGCCCACACCCACACCCACACCCACACCCACACCCACACCCACACTCATACCCATGTTGTGTTGACACGGGTGCGGCACCAAAAGTGAAGAGTCCAAGTAACTTAGGTTTCTGAAAGACCATTGGCTCAAATAAAGCAGTTTAAAGCGAGTTTGAACAGGAAATACCGTACGAAGAACAGACAGTATCAACAACAAATAATACAATAATCGGAACGAAAAGAAATAAGAAGAATAAGATAATAGGA
The DNA here is from genome assembly GCF_002878395.1 of Capsicum annuum. Lineage (NCBI taxonomy): Eukaryota > Viridiplantae > Streptophyta > Magnoliopsida > Solanales > Solanaceae > Capsicum > Capsicum annuum. The sequence goes on along the minus strand of NC_061114.1, from coordinate 221,129,411 downwards.
GAGGGATATTAAAGCAATGGAGGCAACATGTAATAGACGGATAGGGAAACACTAGAGTATTACTACTAATCCTGAAATGGCTTTAACGTGCATTAAAAGGGAAAAAAACAACTTTGACCTTTGTTAAAAGTGGCATCATAAATACTGCTTCTTGAGTAGGGAAAACTCTATTACTATAATTCAGTGTTCAAAAGGTGAAAAGCATAAAAGGCACCAAGGTCTGATGGCTTCAAGCACAAAGTGAAATTAAAGTGAGTTTTATAAAATGCACGAGTGGAAAAGCTGTACATGTAACAACAAAAAAATAACAATAATCAAAAGTAAAAATGATATGGACAAGAGAATTGAAATAACTATAATTCAGTTAGAGATGAAATAGAGCATGTGTCAACTAAATCCCAATACTACTTGAAGAATTTATTTTGAAGTAAAAATGCAAAAACTCCTAAATTAAATAAAGTGACCTCGTTATGGTTTAAATTTCCAAATTTCATATTCCTAATCAATAATATATTCATTAGAAAGATGCTTTTAACTAGTAATATATAATTTTGACAGCTATATTTATTATTTAGTGCCATAGTCCTCAAGAAAGAACCCATGAACACTGAGCAGAGGCAAACCTGATCACCCTGGTACCAACATTGAAAGTCGATTAAGCAAGTCAGTTCTTTCAAAATAAAGGATTGATTGAATTGTCCTAATTGTCTTATTAGGACAATTCAGGGTTTATATGCTTCTTCGGAAAGAATAGTCCATTGGAGTTGATGAATTTATCTAGAGTTTATGGGTTTATGTATAAAGGATTTTTATCGAAAACAATTGCATGCTAAGTGCTCAGCTTGTGGTGCACCTAGCTCCAAGGCTTAAGTGCACTTCAATTGTGCATGTGACAATAAAACTATCACCTACAGCTATGACTTATGGAACTGACAACACTCTTCATACATCTAAACAAGATGTTTGAATGATACATAATCACACAGACATGCACAAAAATCACATAGATGAATAAACTTTTGTTAAATCCTGCATTGTGTTGGTTGCTATTTCTTTCCTTTAATCTGGTTGCTTTTCTATAGAACTACAAAAAGTCTCTTGACCTTTTACCTGACCCTTGCCCTTGAGGCCTTCCTTTAAAATTTTCTTTTCTTTTGTTGAATAGGAAAAATTTCCTTCTCATTATCGGTAAACCATAATGAATTTATATTTTCTCAATTAAATATTGTATATTGAATGATTAATAGAGACCATTGTTTACAGCTATGTCTTATGGCCATGGACACAATTATATGAAGAACTCAGATCAACCAGTGTTGATCCCCAGAACTGAATAAGCTTTTAGCCTACTCCGAGGAAAACAAAAACGGAATTTACTGAATAATGCATAAAATGTGAGAAGCCAAAAGTAAACAACTGGAGTAACTGGCAGGCCTCTTCCCAAGAATTGTTAACAGTCCACGAATACCTTTCACTACTTGCAAGGCTGCAAGACATTAAACTCTTTTGACGTATCACCAATACAAATTTTGCAATACCAGAAGAAGCTAACCAATCACTTCCTTTTTGTTTCAGGGGCAGGGTCAATAGACATGCTGCATGAATATTGATCTCTTCTACTAGTGCACTGCCTCTTACAACTTGAATTATTAATGTGGATCAACCCATTTGGGGAAAACTAATGTAAAATAGAAAAAAAAGACATGTACCTGTGCCTTTGACAAGCTATATTTTGTTGCTCTACACAAAAAATCACAGGATTAATCTCAGTCAACAGATTCACACCTAAAGATAGAATATTATTCATTTTACAGCAACAACACCAGCCAAACTTGTGAGAAAACCACCCCTTTAAGAGATATCATCTGCTATGATCCTTGAGCAATTTCTTTAAATAGTTGACATCTATTACTTAGACCTTCATCTAAAGCTTTCTTAGCAATAGGGATTCGGAACAACTGATATCCTTGTATACAGTGCCTTTCTGTTATCCTTTATTCTTACTTGGTTTAATCACTACAAACTATGAATCTATGGTGGTTCCAAACCACCCCGTGCACACCCAACAACTTTGTGATATTTAAGCTTATCTCCTTTACAAAACGTTCAGAGGTGCCATATATTACCCGGACCTGCTCCCCTCCAAATTCTTGATAAAAAAATTGCAACTTTCCCATTACTCGCAGTGGATATCTCCCTACATCTGATTTTTTTTCATGCTAGATAAAGGGGCAGCCTGGTGCATTAAAGCTCCCGTCATGCGCAAGTCCGGGGAAGGGCTCAACCACAATGGTCTATTGTACGTAGCCTTATCTTGCATTTCTACCTAAGGCTATTTCCAAGACTTGAACTCGTGACCTACCGGCCACATGGCTGCAACTTTACCAGTTACTCCAAAGCTTCCTTTAATTTTGTCATGCTAATTATGCTAATATATAATGGTCAATAAAGTGGGTTGAGAACCATGAGGTCTCAATTTCAAATCCTTGCAGACACGAAAAAACACTCAGGGAATTCGTCTCATTTTTCCAAGCCTTGATAGACAGAGTTACCTAGTACCTATCGTTTGTGGGAGGTGACAGGTATCCCATTGAATTAGTCAAGGTGCACCAAAGCTTACAAGGACACCACAATTATACCAAAAAAATCAAAACTTTTAGAATATGTTGCTTAAGCTGAGGATCTTCCGGAACAACCTCTCTATCACCATGAGGTAAGGATAACGTCTGCATACACTCTACCCTCCACAAACCCCCACTTCTATTGAATACACCGGGTACGTTGTTATTTACAAGCTTTACGATAAAAAATACTCGCCCAAGAGCAACTATACATCCAATGGCATCTATAACCTCAATAACCATAATTCTCCCTAATCTTTGCAGTAAGCAATATACTTTATTGACACAACAACAAAGTGTACAATCCATAACAAAATTGACAAAATTTAATAACTAAATAACGATTAAATTACCGCTATCAGAATCAGACGGCTGAGATTGTGAATTATCTCCACCAATATCCCTATTTAGGGCAGCAGTAAATGCCTCCACATCCGCCCCCGAATGCATAGTCTCATCCTATTTATACCAAACAAAAATCACATAAATAAACCCACCATTTCCGATAAATAAACATTAAATATATAGAGGAAGAGGGCAAATTTGGAAGAAGAAAAAAACAAAGTACCTCGTCTTCTTCAAGGAGTTTCATGATAGAAGGATCCATTAATACGGAAACTCGTAAACGTTTGTCGATTCTTCTTATATATAAAATCAATTGTATGTTATGGAAATTGATTCGTTTCAAAATAATAATAATAATAATGGAAGATCTGTTAATTGATGTAAATTGTAATGCCGGGTTTTCGTTACTGTGCGAATTGATTTTTTGAAAAATAAAGGAAGAACAATAGTAAACTTTTTGTTGATTTTGGGAAATTAAATTTGATTTTAGTAGGAGAAATTGAGGATTATATTTGTTGGGAGTTGGAATTCGTAATGGAAGAGAGAGGAACAAAGTGAAAACGTTCTTGCAGTGTAATGTATAGCAGTAGGGAGTGCTATTAATAGAGGAAACTTTTTTTTATTTTTTTTTATTTTCTATTTTTTCTTTTCCTTTTTTTGACCTTTCTGGGCTTTCTTTTTTCTTTTTTTTTTCTTTTTAGTTTTTAGTTATTTGATTTACTTGAGTCTAAAAAATAAACCCAAATTAGGATTGCTTTCAAATTTTAGTCCCAAATAAAAAAATCTTCTTAAAATAATCTTTACCTATTAACTAGCATTTTTTTGGACAAAATTACTCCTGATCAATCAAGTAAATTACATAAATGATTTTGTAATGGATAACAACTCCATATATATAGCTTTCAACTTTTTCAAGTAAATTACATAAATGATCTCGTAATGGATAACAACTCCATATATATAGCTTTCAACTTTTACTTTTTTCTCTTTTTAATTTTACTTTGATTTGTTTTTCTTTTCTCTTTTTATTTTTTATTTTCTCAACCCTTATTTTTTTCTCTCAACTTTTTTTTTATTTTATATTTTTTATTAATTTTTTATCTCCTCTTTTTTTTTATATTTTTTAGTTGTTCTCAACCTTGGCTTTTTTTTTTCCATCTTTCAACGTCTACTTTTATAAAAAGAAAAAAAAATATTTATTTTTTATTTTATTTTTTTTAAATTTTTCTCGACTTTTTTTTTTAATCAACCTTTATTTTTTTCTATTCTCTCTCAACTTCTACATTTTTTTATTTTTATTTTTTAAATATTTTTCTTCATTTTCTTCTTTTTTCACAATTTTTATTATTTTGTTCTTTTCTTCGATTTCTTCCATTTAAATTATATTTCCTGAGTAAGAGTTGACACTATCACATTATAAAGGTAAGATTTACGACTTTCGAACAATAAGCTATGTTTCATAGGCAAGAGTCTACAAAAAACATGTAAAATAGCGGAGGTTTATTTGCGGGATTATTTTAACCTCTGTAAAATTATACGAAATGCGGGGGTTAAAAATCTACCGCTATTATTTATAAAATTGTACGGGGGGTTTTAAACTCCCGCTATCAATAAAAACAAATAGAGCTTTATACCATTATACCATTAAAACGTGTAAAATAAATTTCCCTCTTTTTTTTCAGTTAGCCAAAATGTTCACTCATTTTTTAATTCCCCCAAATATCCCTCTCTCTCATTTCCCCCAA
>NC_061114.1:221114688-221121700 GCF_002878395.1 Capsicum annuum | reverse complement strand
ATTTTTAGTTTATATCGGCAATACCTCCTCCTTCTAACTCTGATTTGCAAAATATATGCTACAGTTTTCACATTTTGCTTTGAAGATCTTCTTGTGTTCTTAGTCTATGAATTTGTGCTTTGAGGAGCTAATGTGTGTAAGGGTAGTCCGAGATACATATTTACATTTGTTTATCATGTAGGGAGGAGTTTGAGAAGATTGAAGATTTTGCTTCCAGACTACCAGTTGAGAGTTGGAACTGTTGCAAACTACATACGGTAAATCACCCACTAGCTCCCATGCTGATATTCTTATTCAAAATATAGGACATGATTTTTTTTGTTACCGAAATAAGACTTGGTATCATGTTACTGAGGTTATAATTCATTTATCTTACCTATGTGTATGACTCAGATACTTATGTTATAGTGGCTAATCTTCATAAAGGTAATGTGTTTATCTTTTAGAGATTTAATTTATCCGTAAGATGAATTTTTCTAGTGCTATAATGTCGAGTGTGTTGACAGATCTAATAATATTATCTTACCTACAAAATATGTTTCTTCAAAACAAAAGGTCTGTGTTGGTTGTATATCTCCTTACAAGGCTCAAGTTTTTGCTATTCAACAATTTTTTGGCAAGAAATATAGCACTAACGTCAAGAGTGACTTCTCTGTGAAGGTACGATCTGTTGATGGTTTTCAAGGCGGTGAAGAGGATGTGATAATTATCTCTACTGTTTGTTGTAACAGCAGTGGATCAGTTGGTTTTCTGTCGAATCTTCAGAGAGCAAATATTGCATTGACGCGAGCAAGGTACTAATTTGCTCGACAACATTACCACATTTCAAAATTTTTGGACATAAAGGATGGTTTGGATTTGTCTGTTCTTTTTATTCATACAAGAAGATAATTGATGAACGTCCTCTTAATTGTTTTGTTAGCTTCTTGTGCAGATACTGTCTTTGGATATTGGGAAATGGCTCAACGTTGGTTAACAGTGGTTCTGTATGGAAGAATCTAGTCGTTGATGCTAAGGCTCGTGGTTGTTAATTTGATGTTACTGATGGCAACAGATTGAATCAGGCAATTTTGAATGCAACCATTGAACTTGACAAGCTCGATACATTACTCAGAACGGACTCTCCTATATTCGAATCAGCCCAGTGGAAGGTATGCTGCTTCATTTGCCTATGATGAATATATAAGTTCTCGTTCACTGAATATATAAGTTCTCGTTCACTCTTTCTTCAAGTCAGTTTCATAGTTTAGACTATTTGAGGGCCTTACATTAACGCCATTTCCCATACAAACAATTGTCATGCATTTCATGTTCAACAAGTAGTTTTCCGATCTGTTGAGTTTGGAATTTGCTTGTTAAGTTTAGCCAAAATTTCGTTAGTGTTTATGTTGTCTTATATTTTTGTGCAAATGGAGATGTAACTGGTTTTGCTCTTACAAACTAATAGGTCATATTTAGTGAGGATTTCGCAAAATCTATTGCGAGTATTAAGGATGTTGAGATAAGTAAAGAAGTGATTTCCCTTTTGGTGAAGCTTTCAAGTGGTTGGCGTAATTCAGAAAAGAACAGCAAGTTCAGCAACAAAGACGGGAAATCTTTTGTACTGTTGGAGGTGTACTACGTCAACCAACTAAAATTGATTTGGACGTAGATATTCTGCAGCAGAACTCGATATACGTTCAAGTATTAAAGATCTAAAACATCATACCTGGATATCTTATACCAAAGTTGGCAAAGGACCTTGACATCCATTTTATCCAATATACAATGGATATGATGAATTGTTGCAAATAAAAACGTGTGGAACAGTACACAGTGTTTTCTTTTTTTCCCCTCTCTGAACTAAATTGATACAGAGAAAGAATTTCAGTCATCTAAAAGAGAACGAGAAGTAACTTACCATAATAAATGGAACTAGTTAGTAGTAAACTAAGGTAGATCTGTCGTCCTCCTAATAATCGTGGAAGTACTCTTTGTACATGTGTTGGTTATTTTCTTGGTCTATATTTCTTTCGATTTGTCTCTCTGTGCGCGTGTGTGCGTGATTTGATCGAAATTTTGATTTTACAGACTCTCCTGTCTGTCTGTGCGTGTGATTTGATTGAATTCTGATTTTATACTCTCCTCTGTGTGTGTGTGTTTAAGGGGATGGGAATCTTACATTATGTTTGTTGTAACATGCAGAGGTTGAAGAGAATGAAGGATGGAGTGAGAGAAATGAGACAATGGTGTCACCTTATGATTCAAGAAGAAGAAACTTCCCATGAAGAAAACAGGATTGTTACGGTAATTGAACATTTCTTTTTCTTTCAAATTTTTAGTTTCTATGTTACTACTGGGTTTCTTGCTGTGTTGTGTTTAATAGAGCTAATAAGATATAGCTTTTAAGCACTTAGAATCTTTTTTTTTACTGTGATAAGGTTCTTTCTGTTTTCTCATCATGGAGCAAAAGAATGTTTCTTCTAAACATTTAAAGAGTTTTGTTTTACTGTGATGTTTGTGATTCGCTTTTGTGTTTTTTATTTGTTATACTATTATTTGTCGAGCCGGCGGTCTATCGAAAATAACCTCTCTACTTCATCTGAGGTAGTGGTATGGACTGCGTACACTTTAACACCCCCTCCCCCCTCCAAACTCCACTTTGTGGGAGTACACTGGGTATATTGTTTTTGTTGTTGTTGTTGTTTTACTGTGATGAGGTCCTTGTTGTTTTTGTTTAATATTCATAGTAAAGCATAAAAAGATTCACTCCACCTCTTAAAACACTTGACACTAGTTTTTGCTTACTGTGATGGAGTTCTTGTTGTCTAGTTTAATATTCATAGTAAAACAAAAAAAGATTTACTCCACCACTTCAATACTTAGAAGTTAGAACTAGTTTTGTTTATTTGCTGGGGTTTTTGCTGTTTTGTTTAATGTTCGATAAGAGCAGAAAAGATTTAGCTTTTAAACACTTGAATCAGTTTTGTTTACTATGATGGGATTCTTGCAGTGTATTTGATGTTCATAATAGAGTAAAAAGGTTCTACTTTTTAAACAGTTAGAGTTAGTTCTGTTTACTGTGATGGGGTTCGTTTTGTTTTGTTTAATTTTCATTGTTCACTAGAGTAGAAAAGACTTGCCTTTTAAATAGTTACAATTAATCTTCTTTACTGTGATTACGGGTTCTTGCTCTTTTATTTAATTTCATAGTAGAGCAAAAAAAGAGTAACCTTTTAAAGGTTGTTGTTTACCATGTAAAGCTTTTTAACATGTAAATATCAAGTGGAAAACTGAAATTAAAGAGTAGCTAGAAAAGGAAATAGACGTTCTTCTTGAAACAAACTAAAAAGAAAAGTAAGACTAACAAATTGAAACGGGGGTACTTTATTTTCCAAGTTTAGTATATCAGGTTCACTACGAAGATGGTGTTCATATAACTTATTGTTTATAATAAGGACTGAAAGTTTATCGATTGATTCTTATACTTTGCATTTTTATGTAGCCAAGTGATGCGGCTAGTGAACCCGTTTGGCCCATGGATGCAAGGAGATTACGATGATAATGATCATAATGACATTCTTTGATTTTGTTGCATTTGTTTTAGATATTCAATTATGATGATGTAATTGTGTGGTTGGAGTGAATCTTAGAATATTGAAGGTTTTGTGTTTAAATTTGATTTTGTAGTTTGAATATACTAGTTAATGTTGAAAATTTAGAGTTTGAAGATGTTAATGTTGAAAATTTAATTTTGAAGTTTAATGTTCAATGTATTTTTGATATGTTTGTCAATTACAACGTTTAATTATTCTGTTGCATTAATGGTATATGAATTGAACAAATATTGGATTGTAGGTTATGCCTAAAGGAATAATTAAATTTGAGCTAAGATAAGAATCTATAATTAGTTATAGAAAATTGATGGGCCCTACTAAAATTTCTTTAAAAAATAAAATAATTGCGAAGGTTTTAATTCCCGCAAGTTTTAAATAAAAAATTATTATAAAAAAATTAAATTTAAAATAACGGGGGTTAATAACCACCGCAAATTTATTATGGAGGTCGAAAAAAAACCAACATAAATTGTTTGTAACAGCTCGTATTCTGGGGGTTTTGAAAACCGCCGGAATTACATTTTGCGGGGGTTTTAAACCCCCACAAACCGTAAAATCAACCCCCGCAATTTGACATATTTTTTGTAGTGAGTTGACACTACTACATTGTAGAGGCAAGACTTATGACTTTCAAACAACAAGTTATGTTTCATGGGAAAAAGTTGACACAACCACATTATATTTTGATTTATGAGATGTTCTACAACTATTGCCTTAGAGGCAAGACTTAGCTTAAAGACTTTCAAGCAACAAATTATGCCCCACGGGTAAGAGTTGACTCTACCACGTTATACTTTCATTTATGAGATGTTCTAAACTATTGCCTTAGGGGCAAGACTTAGCTAAGGACTTTCAAACTACAAATTAGGCCCCACGGGCAAGAGTTGACTCTATTACATTATGTTTTCATTTATGGGATATTCTACAACTATTGTTTTAGAGGCAAAACTTGGCTCAAGAACTTTCAAACAACAAATTATGCCCCACGGGCAAGAGTGGACTTTACCACGTTATGTTTTCATTTATGAGATGTTCTACAACTATTGCATTAGATGCAAAACTTAATTAGCTCAAGGACTTTTAAACTACAAATTATGCCCCACGGGCAAGAGTTGACTCTACCACGTTATGTTTTCATTTATGAGATGTTCTACAACTATTGTCTTAAAGGCAAGACTTAGCTCAAGGACTTTCAAACTACAAATTATGTCCCACAGGCAAGAGTTGATACTACCACGTTATGTCTTTATTTATGGGATGTTCTACAACTCTTGCCTTAGAGGCAAGACTTAGTTCAAGGACTTTTAAATAATAAATTATGCCCCACGGACAAGAGTTGACACTACCACATTATGTCTTTATTTATGGGATGTTCTACAACTCTTGCCTTAGAGACAAAACTTTGCTCAAGGATCTTCAAATAATAAATTATACCCCATGGGCAAGAGTTGACACTACCACATTATGTCTTTATTTATGAGAGACACGACTTATCTCAAGAATTTTCAAAGAACTTCGTAACAACAATTCATGCCCTTAAATTTGCTTTGATGTCAAAAAAAAAATCCCTACATGGATTATTCAATTTTTAATTTATTAGCAAAATATAATAGAAGTTGAGAAAACAGAAAAAATGCAATCAAACAAAATTGAGAACTAAAAAAAAATATTGAGAAAAAAATGGAAAGAAAAAATATAAAGATCAAGAAAAAATCGAAGAATTTAAAACATTGAGAAAAATAAAAATGAGAGGAAAAACAAAAATAGAGTTTGAAAAAAATGAGGAAAAAAAAAGAACTGAAAAAGGAAAAAATTGATCAAACAAAATAGAGAAATAAAAAAAAATGAGAAAAAAAAGGCAAAAAAAAAATAAAGATTAAGAAAAAAGCGAAGAATTAAAAAATTTGAGAAAATAAAAATGAGAGAAAAAATAAAAATAAAGTTTGAGAAAAATGAGAGAAAAAAAAGAGAACTGATAAAAACCAAAATAAAAGAAAAATAAAGGTTAAAGACAAATGAATTACAAAAGGGAAAAAAAAGAAATAGAAAATGCTTGAGAAAAAAGAAAAAAGAAAAAAAAAAGTTTGAGACAAATGAATTAAAATAAGAAAATAAAATTAAAGGAAAAAAATAAAAAGTGAAAATAATAAAATTAAAGAAAAACTAAAAAAGTAAAATAATAAAAAAATAGAATAATAAATTAAAGAAAAAAATAAAAAGTGAAAATAATAAAAAATAAAATTTGAGAGACAAATAAGTATGGAAAGTTTTAAAAATATATTTGAAGTGTAAAGGGGTAAAATGATACTTGAACTATACTTAAAAAGTAAGTAAGGTTATTCTTTAAAGATATTTCTTATTGGGGTCAAATATCTAAAGTCACTCATATTTGGGTTTATAACATGCAATTTTCTGTATTTGAATGGGGATAATAATTTTGAGGGAATGAAATGTGTCTTTTTATAATTTAAATAGAAAAAAACAATCTCTTTTGGATATCGTATAAGTAAAAACAAAGGTTATTTATTAAAAAAATAATAAAATTAAAGAAGATTGTAAAGGATAGAAAATTATTTCTCATATCACAAGTTTGATGACCTTGTGAGTTATATCCTTCTTGGGCAATGAAGCTTTAAAGTTATTGCGTTCATCTCAATTATTATTATATAAATGTGAAAGTATAATATGTATAAAATATGAATACATTTATAATAGTTGATAGATACGAACTCAATACTTTAAATATATGGCTCAAGCTATTGATTTAAAGATTGAAATTGATTGATGTATCCCGAGAGAAATCAGAACTATTGAGATAAAAGTGATTCCATATTGATGACCAACTAGATTAAAGATATACAAAAACCACATTAAAATTAATGAAACATCATCAATGACATTAAAAGTTTGATGTGTCAGTTCGATTATGAGTTTCATAGCAATAGTTTCATAATTATATAATATAGCAAGTTGTATTTTGTAATTTTGCAAACTGTTGCTACAAAAATATAAGGCCAAAGTCATCGATAGACACTCAAACTTGTTGCCAAAATTCACTTAGACACCTAAACTAAGACCTGTTCCTATCAGGCTCCTAAACCCCCCCACATTTTGTTCCAATTGGGCCTTTTTTGCCCTATCAACAAAAAGCTCAAAGTGTGTGTTGCACACACACGATGACGTGGTAAAATGAGCTAATTGGAAGCTGACATGTGGCATTGTGGTCCAATACTTATTAAAAATTAATTATAATTTTTTTAAAAAAAGTATATACAAATGACATTGAGGAAATTATTTAAAAATAATTCTAAAAATATTTTAAAAATAAAAAAAATTAATTATTTTAAAAAATATATAATTTTTTTTAAAAATGAAATAAATTATTAAAAAATTATTTTTTAAAAAATAATTATTAA
>NC_061114.1:221110607-221114588 GCF_002878395.1 Capsicum annuum | reverse complement strand
AAAAATAAATATAAAAAAATGATTATTAAAAAAATTATAAATTTTTAAAAAAATGAAATAAATCATTAAAAAATTATTTTAAAAATATAAAATTAATTATTAAGAAAAATTATAAAACTTTTTAAAAAATGAAAATAAAAAATGGCATTGAGGATATAAATTATGAAAAAATAATTATAAAATTATTTGAAAAATAAAAATAAAAAACTGATTATTTTAAAAAATATATTTTTTAAAAAAAATGAAAAAAATTATGAAAAAATTATTTAAATAATAAAAATAATTAATAAAAAATTATAAAACTTTTTAAAAAATAAAAATAAAAAATGGTATTGAGGGTCCAAATTATTAAAAAATAATTATAAAATTATTTAAAAAATAAAAATAAAAGCCTAATTATAAAAATAAATTATAAAATTATTTAAAAAATAAAAAAATAGTTATTAAAAATAAATTATAAAAAAAATTTAAAAATAAAAATAAAACTCCCCCACCTATCCCTAGCCCCCAGCCCCCAGCGTATTGTTTTATTAAAAAAAAAAATTGGGACCCCCTAATGCGTTTTTGCCTAATTATAAAAAAGAAATTATAAAATTATTTAAAAAATAAAAAATTAATTATTAAAAAGAAATTATAAAATTTTTTAAAAAATAAAAATAAAACTCCCCCACCTACGCCCATCCCCTAGCCCCTCAGCGTATTGTTTTATTAAAAAAAAAAAATTGGGACCCCCTAACGCTTTTTGTTTTATTAAAAAGGGCCTTTAGTGTTTTAAAAAAAAAATTGTTATTAAAAAAATTTTGGGTCCCTCAATGCCACTTGACATCTTTTTATTTGTAAATTAGTAAAAAAAAATGCTCCTCACGTGCCTCCCACGATGGCACTGCACGCGCAGTGCCACATAGGTAAAAAAGGCCCAATTGGAACAAAATGTGGGGGGTTTAGGGGTCTGATAGGAACAGGCCTTAGTTTAAGTGTCTAAGTGAATTTTGGCAACAAGTTTGAATGTCTATCGATGCCTTTGACCAAAATATAAATACATATGATTTTTACTGCCCTAATGATCGATATGTATTTTGTATTTTTGCAAACTGTTGCTACAAAAATACAGATACATACAAATACATATGCTATAAAATGTAATTTGATAAAAGTGTTGCTATTTTTTATAATTTAATACTTAAGTATGCTACTTTATGTAATTTTTTTTTTAATGAATTCCATGAACTTCCAAGAGAGGCTAAGAGTGTGTGTTATAAAACCCAATTTCTTTCCTTTAGAGGTAGGGGCGGAGCCACCTATATCAAAGGATGGTCGGTGCATGTTTTTTTTCAAAAAATTATGTTGTGTATATAGGATAAATGTTAGCTATTATACGTGTGTATTTAATTTTATACAACCTTAATGTAATGATGATAAAAAATTTACATAATCTACGCTAAATTTCTGGCTTCCCCATTATTAGGAGGAAAATTCATAAGAATATATACTTCTCTTTAAATAGAGGAATGTATGAACTCTAAACTTTTGATTGTCCCCATGATATAGTGTTATAGCAATATGAGGTGGTCTTTGCACCTTAAATCTCATCCAACATTTTGTAAAGCTTATTTAAAATCCTATTATTAAAGTGGAGGATGTTTCATTCTTAATAGGTGCAAGGAGCTATAACTAATTCATTGTTTCCTACCAACAGCAGTGGTAGCCCAATGCTAAGGGATTGGTCTACCCTACCCAGAGGTCGAGGGTTTGATTCAAATGGGGCCCGACGCGAGGCGAATTCAGATATAGTCGGACTCCTAAAAAGTGGGTACCGGACACTGGGTGGTTTAAACAAAAAAAAAATTCATTGTTTCCTGTATTGTACCTAAAATGCATGAGTGAGGTACCATCAATGAGATGAACCGTACAAATCAATTAATTTTGAGTGAAAAAATAGATGAGGCACCATGAATGAAATAAAATGAATGACCAACATGGGTTGTGGTGCAGTGGATGAGACTGCTTCACCCTCCATCAGAGGTCGAGGGTTCGACCTTGGGTACGGAGAAAACTCTGTTGGGAGCGCTGCCACCTTAATGGCCCTGCAACGTGCGATTCGGATTAGTCGGGGCTCCAATGCGGGCACCGGACACCAAATGGAAAACCAAAAAATATAAAATGAATCAATTATCAAAATTCAGATTACAGCAACAAAACTTTCTGAAGTGTTCTTTGCACAAACAATATGCCAAATTTCATATGCTAATTTTTCAACTTCACTCCTGCATATAGTTTAAAATTTATTCTAAAACGGCTGAACTTACAAAATTTTATATTTTTCGGATATGTTTTTAATAACAATCTTTAAATCAACTATCTGTGCACTTGCCTAGCTCATTGTTGATATATATATTATAGTTATATCTCTTTCTTATGTTTTTGCTAAAATTTCAAGAAAAAATCCACATGGAAATGACTTTTCTATGATAGTACGACTATATAATTTGACTGTCCATAGTGACTAACTTTATATATGCAGAGAAATATATGAAGAAAATTTCACATCAATTTCTCGTTAAACTAATATAGGACTCAAATTTCATATCTTACAATAAAATCATAATAAACGGCCTAACAAATATATTGTATCACAAATCAAAACGTACAGATCAAAGCATACTGTAACGATCAGAAAACAATTTATGTATCGAGACAAAATAAAACTGTATAACTTTGATACAAAAAAATATATAATCATGTGGTCATATGTGTTGATCTCTATTATCTCATGAGTCATGAGTGAATCAAAAAAAGGTAACAAACATCTTTTTAGAATTTCGATACTCGGACATGCAAACCGGACCTCGACAATAATTCTAGTTATATAGGTTGGAAACGATCATATATTTTTTCAAAAATGTTTTAAGATTAAAAGTTCGATGAATACTAATCGAAAAATCTACTCATGTGACTCACACATTCTTCAAATTTTAAGGTCAGCCTCTATCAACATGTCTTTAAATTTGGTCTTTAAAAACGAACCGACCGATAAATCGAACCGATAAAAATATTATTGGATTATTGGTATTAGGTTATTGGGTTAACGGTTTTTTATTGGTTTTCTAAAATTTTTTATTGGATAACGGTTCGGTTTTGGTTTTAGCTTATTGGGTTATCGGTTAAACCGATAACTCAATAAGGATACACTAAGTTATTGTTTTACTCCTATTTGTATTATATATATAAAAACACACACTACTTTTTCACAATTCAGAGATTCACAAAGTATTAATCTATTTAGGGCAACAAAGGTACAATACAAAGCTCTGGTATTGTCGTATTGGAAAGTTTGAAGCATTTAGTAGCTTCCAACAATTAGGATTCAATTTTTTTCCGAAATAACATTCAAGTTTGAAAATTCTTGTAAACTAAAACGCATTGCGTATGATTTTGGCAACAACTAAGATTTCATTTTTTTAGTTTAGTTTACTATTTTTATTTTATGAGTATTTTCTTATTAGTTAAACCGAAAACCAAATCGTTAAGCACCAAAACCGATAAGAAAATATCTTATTGATTGGTTATTGGTTTTGCATATTTAAAAATCGAAATCCGATAAACCAAACCAATAGCACATAAAACCGAACCTAACCGACCAATGCACACCCCTGATATTAGGAATATTTCGCATATGGACCTAAAACTTACTTGGGCCACTACTAAAAAACTGTAAAAAGAGACCTAAGAGGTCTCCTTCTCTACAAAAATAGACATAAAAAACGACCTCAATGGATGGTCTCTAAAACATAGGTCGCTTTTTGTAAGAGATCCACTACTAGAAAACTGCTTATTACCTGGGGATTTTACCTAGGGAATAACATCGCAGGAAATACATGCGGATTTACCTACGAAATTATTAAATTCGTCAATATTAAAATATATTACCTGCAAACTATATATGTGCAACAAATTTCGCAGGTAAATTTGGCGCCATATTGC
>NC_061114.1:221106030-221110507 GCF_002878395.1 Capsicum annuum | reverse complement strand
ATAGTGGTAGTTGTTATTTTTGATTTTACTGCTTTGATTCTGTCAATTATATTCGTAAACTTGAGTAAAGGTTGAATCCTTTTTTGATGGTATTGTATAATGATGAGGTTTGTGTTGACCAGATGTTTACTATGGGACCTTCGGATACTCTAGATATAACAAGGACTCTGCAAATGGCTGCGTTTGGATTGATCATCTTAGGAACAGCACAACATCTCTGGTTTAACTTTATGGGGAAGTTATTACCAAAGAGAGATGTAGTTTCTACCGTGAAGAAATTGTTGATAGGGAATTTAGTTTATGCGCCTCTCATTAATTCTGCTTTCTTCGCTTTCAATGCAGGATTACAAGGTACGATTTGACTCTTTTCTGTTTCGTTTGGTTTCTACTTAATCAGTTAATCCTTTCTGAAATTAAAGCGGAGTGGTTTACGTTGCTCAATTCTGTTAATTTTATTGATCAGTATATGGATTATAATCACACTATTTGCATTTGACAAAGCTAATTTACTTCTCTAGAAATCTGTAATAGTAGAAATGTCCCATGAGCATATGTTTACTGCATTAAGTCTAGAAATTTATGCATCGATACTGTAGGTATGTAACATGTAAGAATTGTTCTAAGTAGATGTCTAGATAGCAGAAAACAACATGATTCATAATGCAGTTTATACTTGTAACTTGTAAGGACTAAAGAGCCTCGGAAAATTAGGAAAAACTGGAACAATACAATGGAAATATCATCGAGGTGAATAAGATAATTCAAGATGGAAAGTCATTTTCAAGTAAAATGAGCTGATTCTCATAACAAAGTGAATGCATCCAACTCTTTTGGTAAGTCAGGATCAACAGTAGATATAATATGTTAGACTTATTGTTTGCAGATAATTTCAATATCTCTCTTTGATGAAACGAGAATACTTTAAAAAACATGAATTTTCTACAAAAATTTGGAGTATCAGATTCTTCCTCAAATAGCTATTCTTATAGTAGTTAAGCTACGTTCTGAAACAACCAAACAGGTACTCATGGGAGGCTAGATGTTCTCGATAGTATGATTGTTGATTGAAGTTCAACTAGACTGCAGAAGAAAGAGACTGTTAAGCAGACAGAAGCTATAACAAATAGGCTAAATAGTTGGGCGATATTCAATGTCTATTCAAAATTGCTGAGCAAGAATTTCTAGCATGAGATTTAACTTTCGGGAGAATCATTAGAAGAGATATATTGCTCTATCTAAAAGTTTTGTCGGCCCTCAGGTTTTAACGCGTTGGATATATCCCAAAATTGTTGGCATTGTGGTTTTAATTTGTTAGATTTTGGCTTTGATTTTATATGATGTTTTGTGCTATTCATGACAGAGGTGTGGCTTTTCCCTAATCCCCAGATAGCTCAAGAATGAGTTAAAACATACAAAAGTATCAAAATGGGAGGCGAAATGGCGTTGCTTCATGTCGATTTCAGATTGAGTTAAATGATCAGTTCAATTCCTTCTATGACTCTGATCACTAAGAATTTGGTGGTGTCTCTTTGGCAGCCGTTGATTGACTATGCGTGGACTATATATTTGACGTATGTTGCAAGTTTGAAGGAAGCTGCTGATTAATTTGCGGGATTCACTATCTTTCAAATGATAGAATAGAAAGCTGCTGATTAATTTGCGCAAAATGTTCTGGATGTTTTCACTGTCTTTCAAATGATAGAAGGAGAAGAAAGTTACATCAGTCAACTCACAACGGAGAGATCAACAATGTCAGATTCTTTACAAGCTACCTCACCAATTTTTACCGCTTAGATTATATCGCGATCAAGATGTCACAGTTCAAGCCGTAGTGCATGATATTCAATTAGTTTTTGAGAATCACATTGATATTTATTTGTTAATTTGTGTACTGGTGAATGAAAGTTCTCTACATCACCTCAGCCAATATTCTTGTACAATGTTGTTAATTGTCGATCATTTTATTGAACGAAAATCGAGATGTTCCTCCATCAATCAAGAATTTCAATTTTTGAGAAGTATCATGATTAGTGTTTCAATATTGTCAAACAAAATTTGAGGACCTATTGATGCTAACGACTTATAATAGTTAATCATTTAGACCTTTCAATTTATAAATTTAAGTGATAATTCTAAGACTCCCAGAAGAAAGGAAGAGAGTTTAATTAGACAGAGAGAAAAATCAACTGTATCATTGTCTCTAGTTATCAAAATATCTTTGTTGTTATATTCATTGTTCTCTATATAATCTTTTCTTTTTCATTCCTTTGGAGTAATTGATTTGAAGTCTGCAACTGATTCTTTGGTCTACAAATAACTAAGGTGGAGCAACAAAATATTAGATACAAGTTCATATAAGTTCAACACCTTTTTGATTAGATATTGTATTTCATGTTAAATTAACGAGCTATGGATTTCAGTAACTTCATAATTAGAGTCTAAGGATGTCACTATATGAGTATGTTATTGGCAAGGGTGCTTATCTCGTGGTTTTGTTCAGTTTTTGTACTTAATGACTTGACTTATCGATTTAGCTAATTGGTTTATTCGATATAAAAGTTGAAATCAAAGAAGAAATAATTTTCACAATACTTTATCAATGACTTCTTGCTCAATGATTCGAACTTACAATTAAATAGGAATAACTTTTACTTACTTCACCAATGACTTCTTGTCCAATGGCCTGAACCCATCGGGTGCCATCGTCTCTATCTGCAGAGAATATTGGTAGGCAATAATAGTGATGGTAGTTGGGCTAAGCGGCCAATGGAAACTAATGTTTTCGGACAATTATCAATTTATTCCATATAAAATTAGACAATTCATTCTCGAATTAATAATCTGTTATTTTTAAAATTTTAAAATAATTTCAAACCGTTTATTCTATATAATCGGATAGCAATAATCCTATAATACTTTTTTAATATATTAGTTATCGATTATGGTTGAATTTTAAACGCCCCTGAATTCAAATTGCCCTCGTTTGAATCAGCTAGTTGGAGACAAAATGAGTTTAAACAAGGCCACAGCTAATCATACAAACACGTTGGCCGGTCAATCCTCAGTACAAGTAAGGTCCACGTGGCAGGTAAAGTTCTAGAATCTCCGGCATTGCCGCATTGTTGATGTCGCAATCAACGGACGACAATCATTGGTCGGACCTGCCACGTGTCAAATATTCTATTATTCTCCTTCGTATATTTCTCCCTCTATCTACTTTCTCATTTTAATTGATTATTATTTTATTAAAATTAAATGTCTCATATAAAATGATGACTTATTATATCAAGATAGAATTAATTATTCTATAATTAATAATGTAAATTAAATGTGAACAATTATAATTCTAATATTTATTTCTATAACTAATGAATATCATTAATATGAGTAAAGGATAAAAATAGTAAAATCATCATTCAATTTATGATTTCTTAATCACTGTATAAAATAAAAGGTGTTCAACTAAAATGGGACGAGGAGATGTTTCGTTTTAGTTGGTCCTCCTTATTAAAAATATTTATTTTAGGCTATTTGTCTTATTTATGAAATTAAGAAAATTTTAGTGGTATATTGTTTTAATACTACTTCTATTATTAAATGACTTATATATTCTCAAATTTATATTTTTAAAGCATAATTAATTAAACTAAATGGATAAAATAAACTACTATACTCATAAATATTTTTTAGGAGAAGTGTCAAGTCAACAAGGATCTATTATTTTAAAATAAAAAAAATATTGTTATCTAATATATTTCTCAAAATACCAAATTTATTAGTATATTCATGATATACTCATAAAATTATCTATATTATTTATTGTTAATCGTCTCAACAATTAAAGATGGACCACTAACTTTAATTAACCACCAAATGCGGAACCCCTTTTAACCACCAAATGTTATTTCTATTTCAGCAACAAATATCCCATTCCATATTCTCTTCTTCTAGAGAAATTAGAGAGAGAAAACAGTGTATTTTATTTATATTGTTTTGCATTTTTTTCTTTTTCTGATCTCTGTTTCTCCCTTCCACAAATGAATTCATATTATTAAAGGAAAAGGGAAAATTAATTATGGTTGATTTGTTGTTTTTGAAAGAATAAATCATCATCATCATAATAAATGGTGATGGTGTTTTGGGAGAAGATGGTGAATCCTATGCGTAAAGCTTGGTCTAGATTTTCTACACGTATTCGCTTTCGTAAAACTGGTCAGTTCTCCTTAATTCATTTTTCGAGAAAATGAGATTTTTTGCTCTCTTATAAAATAAATATAAAAAAAATAACTTATTCAAATTAAACATCGTTTAATATAAAGCTGAATTTTTTCAATTTCAATAGATCTTTTATTGGGAAAATAGAGTCGATTGATGTGATAGTTGTTACGTATCGTTTCATAAATTATTATGTTTTATTGTATTGTAGTGTGCATTGTTTTAATGAGTATAACATTTGAAGATTGTACTATCATTTTTC
>NC_061114.1:221068078-221103030 GCF_002878395.1 Capsicum annuum | reverse complement strand
AACGTCTGAACCAACTCGAAATTGAGCACCCACAACCCGAACGGATCAGAATTCCAAACCAGTAAGAAATAGTAGAATATCCGGAACAAGAATTTCAATGGAAACCTAAAACCGATCATAAAACTCTAGAAATCCGAACCAAACAAGAAATCGTTGAGAATAGAGAATCATCAAAACCCGAATCAAAACTGATTTTTCCCTTTTTAGGAGTAGCCAAATTCGGTTGTGGTTTTCACTAGAATTAATGGAGGATGTGGTTGTTTTCCAATGGGTCATTTTTGGAGAGAGACGGTGGATTCTGATGAACCATTCACCTGAAAAATCGAACCAATCAACTGAGGTATCTCCATTCTGCGTTTTCACACTTCTCACTCGATTTCAGCTCACTCCCTCTCTTTGTTGTATCTTTCTCTCCGCTCCTCACCGTTTTCGATCTCTGGTCACCCTCGATCTCTGTCCCTCACATTATTCTGCTGCCAGCTATCTCTCTATTTCTCTTCTCTACCTCACGATCTCCCTCTCAATCTCTTTATTGTGTGTATTTCCGGTGGTTGTGCATGAATGCGTGTATTCTAAGGGAAGATAAAGAAGGGATGAATATGGTGAATCCCCCTTCTTTGATCTGTATATGTGTGTATATATCCCTGAAGTAGAAAAGAAGAGCCCCCTCTTTTTCTTTTTAATTCAAGACCCCAAAAAAATGAAAATCCCCCCACTTTATTTCTGTATGTAATCGTGTATGTATACGTAAGGTTGAGTGAATTTGTTTTGCTGTGGGGCCATGTATGTGAGGTGTCCTGAGGGAAATTTCCTAGAAAATTCTTTCTAGTTATATGTCTTTGTGGACAAGAAAAAGAGAGGGGGAGGTGTTTTTTTTTAATTGGAGGGGTAAGGGTTAGGTGTCTTCTTTTAATTGAAAGGGTTGTTAGGATGTTAAAAAGAATAAAAGTTTGTTAGGGATTTTGTTGAGAGTTGTTTTTTTTTTTTTATCTTTTGTGGGATGTAATTACATGGGTGAGGGTATACGGTAGGATAAGGTAAAAATAGATAAAAAGTCAATTTTGGGAGGACAAAATTAGGTGTCTACAACATGCCCCCTTTGAATGTAAACACGAAGTGTTTTCAGACAAAGAAGTAGACAACGACACAAAATTTTATCCCGACCATTATTCAAAGAGAATGAAACAAAAGTGAGTAGGGAAACCGAGTCTACACTTAGGACATCCTACCTACCCAAGTTACGAAGGAATCAATTGACACATATCTCCAAGGATTGGAAGAAGATGGACAATATCGAGTTGGAGAGTCGAGTGAGGTCCTGTCGAGGTTTCGGTCCGCGGCTCTGTTATTACATCAAAAATGAAAATTACAAGTTAATGTCACACCCCTTTTTTTCTTAAAACTCAAAAAAAGATATCATTTTATGTTTGAAAGGGTTTTATTATTAAGGTGACAAAAATGAAAAATTTGTTTGGAAGAAGGATTGTTTTTACATTTGAAATCAGAGTCGCCACTTGGCATAATCTGGTGTGCCAAGTCACCATTGGAAAATCCTTTCTAAAACCATTTGACTCTTTAAACTGGTTTGCGAATAGAGATTCCAGCTAAGGAATTCTGTTGACCAAGTGGAAGGTGTTAGGCACCCCTCGATCCTGTGGTTCGACCACGGTCGCTTGGTGGAACATATCGGCTAATTCGACACTAAGAGTGTATAAACCACAAAAAACATACAAACCAATCAATCAAACAAACAAACAAAAAATCCAAAATTATAGTGTTCAATCCAATTATTACAATCCAAAAATAGAAAAATGCAAAAAATATAAATCCTATTCTAAGCTAGTCCTAGACTAAGCTCCAATGCTTCACCCGATGCCTCGGGCCTTCGTATCGATCATCTTCCGCCAACGTAGTACGTCGAGACATTTTCCAGTGAATAAATACAAATACCGCGGGGCATTCCCCGGCCAAATGAATACACTTTTCAAATGCGGCAAATAAGACATTCAACAAATATTTCAAACATTCTAATAATCCCCCCATTCTAAATTTGCCTACCCGACCTAATGTTTGTCTGCCCGCTCGACGACATATCATATTCAACATCAACCATAAATCAAAATACCATAATATTCACTTTTTACTAATTTTCGATCCCCGTCCCGATTCATTCTCAACCAATGATTAACACAGCATCCAACACTTTTCAAATCACTTTTCAAAATCCGAAACCAACATCCAACACATACACCCAACGAAGATTCAAACTAAGCACACGAGTCATCCACAACAACAATCAATATTTTTGCTCAAAGTATTCAAAACCACACCATAAAATCACAACATTAACCAAATTTGAGAAAATGAAAGAGCGAAGTTAAGATATAAAACTTCAAAGAATCAATTTCGTAGATAATATAGAATTAAAGGAACCCAAATCCGAGACCCCGAATAGGAAAACCTCAACAACTATGAAATCCAAGTACGGTTTCGAAGAACCGAGACACGAAATGGAATTCAACAAATGGGTTATGACAAACCAAAGCCTAAATCCCCAAGACAACAACGACTACCAATGAACCCGAGACAGAAATTGCAACAGCACAAACCCGAATCAAATTGCGAAGCAATGAGAAAACCGTACCAGAATTCGCATACCAGTCACAGTTTCAACCATTTTCTGACGAACTTCACCGGAATCAGAATGAAATGGATCAAACTTGGTCGATTTTATCTGATTATGGGGTCGAGCCGATGCTGTTTTGGTCAGAAATTAGGGCTAGTGATGTTTTTCGATAGCTTTGATCAGATTTGTAATGGCTTTGGCGTATTTCTGGAGAGATTGTCATCGGAACAGTAATCGCCACTCTCTTCTCCCTCAATTTCAATCACGGATCTCTCTCTCTCGCCGTCTCTCACTGTATGGCTATGTGTATCATGTGCATGTATGAGTGTTTCTTCTCCGGTGAGGTGTGTTAATGGACTTCTCATGAGTGAATTGTGGGTGTATATATGCTGTGAGGTGTGCTAGAGAGTGTGAGTGGGGATTATTTTTTGTGAGCCCTTTTTTTCGAGGGATCCCCTGAAGAAGAAGAAGCCCCAAAAAAAATCTTTTCTCCCTCAATCCCCTTTTTTTTTTTCTATTTTTGTTGTGTATATATGGTATATGCAGATAGTGAGTGGAATTGTGAGAGTGGGTGAGGCAGTGGGTACACGTGGGTAGGGGTGAGGGGTAGGGTGTGGGGTGGTGATGTGTTGTCCAAAATTGATAGGAGGAGTGGTTAATTTTGTTACCAAAGAATAATTGAGGATTAAGTTTGTTAGTGGGTTTGTTATTATTTTTTTTTGTATTTTTGTGGGGTATAATTAACATGGGTAAGGGTGTATGATAAAGTGAGGTAAAAATGATATCGGGGAGGGACAAAATTAGGTGTCTACATCATGCCCCCTTTGAATGTAAACACAAAGTATTTTCAGATAAAAAAGTAGACAATAAGACAAAATTTTGTCCCGACCATTTTTCAAAGGAAGAAAAAGAAGGAAGAAGGACAATCGAGTCCTAACTTAGGAAATCCTACCCAGCCAAGTTATGAGGAAGTCACAAGTATCTCAAAGGGTTGGAAAAGAGGAATTATACCGAGTTGGAGAGTCGTGTGAGGCCCTATCGAGGTTCCGGTCCGCGGCTCTGTCATTACATAAAAAATGAAAAATTACAAGAGTTAAAAAGATAAATAAAATTACAAAAGTCCTATCTATGCAGCTTCTTTTGAACTCTTGACTTGAGTTTCATCACCCTATTCTTCATGCGGGCTCCTGAATTGTAATTTCTTCAACTTGTTGCTTGCCTTTCAATTTCCACACCCTTATCTCCAAGCGGGTTCCTGACTTGCTATTTCATCAACTTGTTCCTATGCTTTTCAATTTCTACATTCTATTTTCCAAGCGGGTTCCTGACTTGCTATTTTATAAACTTGTTGCTATGCTTTCAATTTCTTCACCCTGTTCTGTAGGCGGGCTGCTGACTTGCTATTTCATTAACTTGTTGCTATGCTTTCAATTTCTTCACCCTGTTTTGTAGGTGAGCTCCTGACTTGCTATTTCATCAACTTGTTCTATGCTTTCAATTTTTTTCACCCTATTATGTAGGCGGGCTCCTGACTTGCTATTTTTCAATCTGTTTAACTTTCAATTTCTTCACCTTGTTGCTTGGTTTTCCATTTATTCGCCCTGTACTTCGGGCATGCTCCTGAAATCACATCAAAACTGAAAAAAAAATTATCCCAAATAAAGAAATGCATTTTCTATGAGTTAATTGGAATGACTCGACTAAAAGGTACGTCTTTTAGGAATCAAGGGGCTGACTCGACTACAAGGTACGTCTTATAGGAATCTAGGGGGATGACTCAACTAAAAGGTACGTCTTATAGGAATCAAAGGGAATGACTCGAATAAAAGGTACGTCTTCTAGGAATCAAGGGAAATGAATCGACTAAAATGTACGTCTTCTAGGGGTCAAAGGGGATGACTCGACTAAAAGGTACGTCTTATAGGAGTCAAAGGGAATGACTCGACTAAAAGGTACATCTTATAGGAATCAATAGGGATGACTCGACTAAAAGGTACATCTTATAGGAATCAAAGGGGATGACCCGACTAAAAGGTACGTCTTATAGGAATCAAAGAGGATGACTCGACTAAAGGGTACGTCTTATAGGAATCAAAGGTGATGAATCGACTAAAAGGCACGTCTTACAGAAATCAACAGGAATGATTCGACTAAAAGGAATATCTTATAGGAATCAAAGGGAATCACTCGACTAAAAGGTACATCTTATAGGAATCAATAGGAATGACTCGACTAAAAGGTTCGTCTTATAGGAGTCAAAGGGGATGACTTGACTAAAAGGTATGTCATATAGGAATCAAAGGGGATGACTCGACTAAAAGGTACGTCTTATAGGAATCAAAGGGGATGACTGGACTAAAAGATACGTCTTATAGGAATCAAAGAGGATGACTTGACTAAAGGGTACGTCTTATAGGAATCAAAGGGGATGAATCGACTAAAAGGCACGTCTTACAGGAATCAATAGAAATGGCTCAACTAAAAGGTACATCTTATAGAAATCAAAGGGAATGACTCGACTAAAAGGTACATCTTATAGGAATCAATAGGAATGACTCGACTAAAAAGTTCGTCTTATAGGAGTCAAAGGGGATGACTCGACTAAAAGGTATGTCATATAGGATTCAAAGGGGATGACTCGACTAAAAGGTACGTCTTTTAGGAATCAAGACTTAAGTTAGGAAGTGCATTACCTAAGAAGCAAAATTTGAATTACCCAATCAAGGAAGTGTGTTTCCTTATCAATGTTGTTTGAATTATTAAATCAAGGGAGTGCGTCTCTTAGAGATCTTGAATTATGAGTTTTACCATGGTTTTGATTACCAAACTTGTGCAACAACCTTGCTTCTTGTATTTTTTAAGGTGAAAAATTACGGCCTTTAATGTTTAGGCTCTAAAATCCTTGATCTGAATGCAACATGTATTCCTATTACATACAAAAAAAACTCGTGAGTTTAAAAACATGGTGGCTAGTTTGTGGCTTTGGATTTTGAGACAATTGCTCCTGCCCCCGTCACATTTAGCTTTGCTTCCAACCATTAGCATATGTCATTGACTTGCTGTATCATTGACTCAAACTCAGCTTATTAAGAGTGACTCTGAAACAAACGCAGTATTTTTGCTTTGTCGTGTTTCTTAAATAAACCCTTTGAATCTTGGTATTTCTATGAGTTCCCCGACTTCTTTGTTGACAAAACTTCCTGCATGCCTTTTTTTGGGCTCACAATCATGTCTCTTTCATGTGCTAGCTTTTGTCTTGCTTTGTGCAATTAAAAAAGCTGGTAGCCAGTTTTGAAATCTTTTCTCACTTGTTTTGACATGAACATGACTCAAAGACAAGAAACGAAAAAAGAATGACAATTTTTGTTTTGATAACTGACTCAAAAAAGATAAAATTAAAATAAAGAGAAGAAAGAAAAGACAATGAATGTCCCCTTTAAAAACAAAGAAACGAAAAATTCATCTAAAAATGACAGTCAACACTAATGATTGTGCCATGCATTTTGGATTAAGTAGCTTGCTCTTTTCATTCAAACTTTTTACCCATTGTTGTTGAGTTAATGTCCTTGAAACTGAGTTGTTTTCTTAGGTCAATTGCGTTTAATACCCCATTCGGCTAGTGGCGCCTTGAAGGATTTTCACCAACAAGCTTCTTTTATTTTCTCTCGTCTCACTATCGCCTTATGGTGCCCGTGAGGGTTTTCACCAATAAGACTCTCTCATTTTTATTTCTCTCAATTTACCATCGCCTTATGGTGCCCGTAAGGGTTTTCACCAATAAGACTCTCTTATTTTTATTTCTCTCTTAATTCCCTATGCTGAGGAAGTTAAATAGTTCCCAAATGCATCATCATATCCCTTGCATGCTCATCCTTAATAACCTCAAAGATTGATTTGAAGGTCTTTCTTTGGTTGTAACTCGGTTTTTGGATAAGGTTAGAAAGAAAAGATGACATGGGGCCCAAACGACACTTGAAATGGGGTAGGACTTACAACTTTTAGAATCGACTCAAACAATGAGGATTAACTCATGACCCAATTTCTTTTGACTGGGTGACTCTAAATTGTTTATTTGGTTGGACCGAGCCCTGAGTAGGGCATCCTACGTATCTCATCCCCGAGAGAGAAGAATCAGGTCATGCGTAGTTCTGGAAGCTTGTTCTTTTGCTTGATTCTGATTCTTTTTCTTTTCTTTTATTGACTCTTTTATTTTGGGGATTTTTCCGACTCTATTTTTCTTGACACACTTTTTTTCTCTTTTTTTTTGGACACATTTTTTCTCTTTTTTTTTTTTTTTAACTTTTATGACTATTGTTTTGCTCGACACTTTTCTTTCGAGCTTTGCTGACTATATTGATTCCAAAAATAGTGTATGAAATAAAATAAGACTAAAGCTTAACTGGGGTAAACAAAGGATGGCACGATGTTTGACTAGTAGAATAAAATGCCTTCGTCATATCAATCTTTGAAAAATGCAAGTACGTATCATGAAATATGAAAGTGAAAGATGAAGATCTTTTGACATCTTTTACAGCATTAACTTTGACTGAGTCTGTGCATCACTATTTCTTCTGCGTTTATATGGCATACAACTCCACTTTTGTTGCACATTCCTCACATTGAAAGACTCATGATTTTGTGGTGCTGATTTTCTCTTTGTTTATGCGGCCACTATTTGATCTAATTGAGACATGTCTTTCAATTGATGACCAAGTTATTCTTGTGATTCTCAAAATAAGTGCCTTAATTTTCAGGAAAGGCTTCAACTTGTCACCAAATGCCCCAACACTCTATCTATTTTCTTAGATACTTTATTTTTCTAATTTTAACTCTCTGATCCAATGCTTCCTGATCGAGTGGATTTTAAGATCTGGCTGAAAATTTCGCTAGCATGTCATATCACGAAGAATCAACCTCAAATGTACTATGTAAAGAAAACAAACAAACAACACAAATTTAAAAAATAAAGGAAAAAGGGACACTCCATTTAATAAAAATAAAAGATAGGGTTTGAACATAAACGACAAAGGGACAAAACAAAATAGATCCCAAACTACAACCCTGAAATAATTCGGAAAACAAAAAAAAAAGACAAAATAAACTACCAAACCTCTTCTTAGTAGGGAGATGGGTAAATTCTCAATTGCTCAGCCTGACAACTTAGCCGCTGGTTTGCATATCAGCATGACTAGAGCTTCCCTCACTATCAATGTTCTGCACCATAATTGATCCATCATGAATCATCTTTTTAATTCCTCTTTTCAAATCTCAACAATCTTCAATACTATGACCCTAAGCCTCAGAATGATACGCACATCGTGCGTTAGGATCAAAATTTCTTGAACACCGATTAAGGATATGCCCAAGGAGAGGAGTGATCATTCCCTCATGTACCAATCTCTCAAATAAATTGGCATATGACTCTCCAATTGGTGTGAAGCTATCTCTCGACATCTGCCTCATTTCATTGTGTGGCTTGGATAGAAAATCTGGCTTAGAAGGGTTTTGGTATGTTTGTGGAGTTAGAGGATGACTCTGGGGAGTTGGGGTATGCCATTGTAGTTAAGATGAGGGTTGAACATATGGTTGTACATTATACACTAGATATGGATGTGGAGGAATAGAGTATAATGGATTTTGGGAGTGATTATGTGGAGCCTGGGCATAAACTTGAGCTTGAGCCTGATATCGACGACGACGTGGTTTTCTTGACCTTTCTTGCTGTCCAACTATAATTGCAGATGCATCTTCCTCATTCTTTTTCTCCCCAACACTTCCTGAACCCTTTTGAATTACTTGAGTAGTCACTTTCAATGTTGCAAAACTCACAATACGACCAGTCTTAATTCCCTCTTCTATCATCTCCCCCATTTTAAGGACCTCAATGAACGGCTTACCTAATGCAGGTAACAAGTGTTGATAATATGTTTCGTCCTGCGCTTGAATAAACACCTCCACTATTTTTCTTTCTTTCATTGGCGGTTTTACTCTAGCGGCTTGTTCGCGCCATCTGATCGCATACTCCTTGAAACTCTCAGTATTCTTCTTTGTTATACTAGTTAGGGATTTTTCGTCAGGGATCAACTCTACATTGTATTGAAATTGTTGCATAAATTTGTTAGCTAGGTCATCCCAACTAATCCATTTGTCAATGTCTTGGTCAACAAACCATTCTGAAGCAAGACCTGAAAGACTCTCACTGAAATATGCCATGAGTAATTCTTCCTTCCCTCCAGCGCCCCTTAACTGGTTGCAATAGCGTCTCAAATGTGCTACAGGATCGCCATGTCCATCATACTTTTCAAACTTTGGCATTTTAAAATCAAGAGGAAGATGTACACCAGGAAACATGCACAGATCTTTCTATGAGACACTTTTGTACCCCAAAGTCTTTGCAAGTTTTTGATAATCAGTTCCAAACTTTTCAATTTTCTGGCTATTTCCTCTTGTTCTTCTGTCATAATAGTCTTCTCAGTGTTAGGAGGAAATTCAGGCAGTTGAGGGCAAACGTAAGGATCAGTCGACTTAAATGTAGGCTTGAGAGCATAATGTTGATCACTAAAAATATTCAATTCAGGCTCTCTTGTAGAGTAGGGAGGCACAACTTATGGATTAGTGACAACTAACTCGGTATCCTTGTTGGCCATAACTTTCTCTGTGACTTGGAGCAATATGGAGGACCAGCCAAAATGCCACAAACCAACCACCTTAAACTAACTGGACAAGAGATAGCAAATAGTTAGAGTTCAACAGTTTTTTTTTAAAACCTCTTTTTTTTTTGAAAAGATCACCGAACCCAAGAAGGGCACCTACCTATCTCACCCCCGAAAGGGGAGAATCAGGTGTGCTTAGTTCGTGAAGTTTTGCCAAAAATAGCCAATTAAACTCTTTTTTCTTTCTTGAAACAAAGTGTCAAAAGAATTAAAGAAATTTTTTTTTTTTTTAGGTTTAAATCTCTATACAAAATAAAACCTGTGATTACCAAAGAAAAATCTTTTTTGGGTTTCGATTTTTGAATTTCATGTGAAAATGAAACTTGAACCTATTAAAGGAAAAATCTTTTTGTAGTTTTCTTTTAAAGGTGTATATGAAACGCCCACTCTAAATGGAGAGTGAAGAAAAATTTTTAGATTTTGTAAATAAGATCCCCGAACTAACAATAGGTTGCCTACGTATCTCACTCTCGAAAGAGGAGAATCAGGGGTGCGTAATTGGTCCAGATTGGACAATTAATGATTAAATAACGAATTGCACCCTGACTTGAGACACGACCAAAGACATGCGATAAACAACATAACAAAATATATATTTTTTTTTTGAGTTTTCAATTTGACACTTCACATTAAAAAATGACATCAACAGCTATGAAAGAAAATCTTTTGGTATTTTCGTTATGTAAGATGTACAAAACTTCTACCACCTTTTTTGAATTTTTCTTTTATAAAAAAAAAATCCTAAATTTTTTTTGTTTTGAGTTTACGAATTGTGAATGCTTGTTAAATGAAACAAAAGGAAAATCTTTTTGATGTTTAATTTTTTTTCTTTATTATTATTATTATTATTATTATTATTATTTTTGAAAAATGAGTGAAAAAAGTTAAAAAAAAGTCTTGCTTTTTTTTTTTCTTAAATTTTTGAATCGTGGAAAACAAAAGCCATAAAGAACCTAAAACTACGAAACTCTTTTTTGATTCACCTTTTCTCTTTTTTTTAAACACTTTCTTGTCTACACACTTTACTTCTAACACATGTTTTCCCCAAATCGGTCCGTCAAATGACCACATTACTCTCAAAGATGCAACATTTAGCACGTAGGGATCTTTTAAAGGTGAGTCTCCTACAAAGGACCGTGTGGGCCCTGCTAGGTCTTAATATGATGCACATAAGAATGACCTAAAGGCTGACCTACGTTGTGGTTTACTAACAAGGTCGTTTGGGGGAGCATATGGTCGATAGTGGCTGCTTTGCTTTCCACCTACTCCATACCTCCAACGGCTCCCCCCTAAAATAAAGGTGACTCAACTAGAGTTCGTGCACACAACGTGCGCTCCGAGACTTATTGCGGAAAGAATGACTCGAGTTATGCACATGATGTCAGATATAAAAGCGGTAACACATAGCATAAATACTGTAAACAAAGAGCACGAAAATAAATAAAAGTAAAACACAAACAAAATCACAAACAATGCTTATACACTCGTAATGCCAAACAAAGCTGATACGACTCCAAAAAAAGCTCAGATTCTGAAATTTGTCTTCCCCAGCAGAGTCGCTAGAGCTGTCACACCCCTTTTTTTCTTAAAACTCAAAAAAAGATATCATTTTATGTTTGAAAGGGTTTTATTACTAAGGTGACAAAAATGAAATATTTGTTTCGAAGAAGGATTGTTTTTACATCTGAAATCAGAGTTGCCACTTGGCATAATCTGGTGTGCCAAGTCACCATTGGAAAATCCTTTGCAAAATCATTTGACTCTTTAAACTGGTTTGCAAACAGAGATTCCATCTAAGGAATTCTGTTGACCGAGGGGAAGGTGTTAGGCACCCCTCGATCCCATGGTTCAGCCACGGTCACTTGGTGGAACATATCGGCTAATTCGACACTAAGAGTGTATAAACCACACAAAAACATACAAACCAATCAATCAATCAAACAAACAAACAAATCCAAAATTATAGTGTTCAGTCCAATTATTACAATCCAAAAATAAAAAAATGCAAAAAATATAAATCCTATTCTAAGCTAGTCCTAGACTAAGCTCCAATGCTTCACCCGATGCCTCGGGACTTCGTATCGATCATCTTCCACCAACATATTACGTCGGGACATTTCCTGGTGAATAAATACAAATACCTCGGGGCATTCCCCGACCAAATGAATACACTTTTCAAATGCGGCAAACAAGACATTCAACAAATATTTCAAACATTCCAATAATCCCCCCATTCTAAATTTCCCTACCCGGCCTAATGTTTGTCTGCCCGCTCGACGACATATCACATTCAACATCAACCATAAATCAAAATACCATAATATTCATTTTTTACTAATTTTCGATCCCCGTCCTGGTTCATTCTCAACCAATGATTAACACAACATCCAACACTTTTCAAATTACTTTCAAAATCCGAAACCAACATCCAACACATACACCCAACGAAGATTCAAACTAAGGACACGAGTCATCCACAACAACAATCAATATTTTAGCTCAAAGTATGCAAAACCACACCATAAAATCACAACATTAACCAAAATTTGAGAAAATGAAAGAGTGAAATTAAGAGATGGACCTTCAAAGAATCAATTTCGTAGATAATATAGAATTAAAAGAACCCTAATCCGAGACCCCAAATAGGAAAACCTCAACAACTATAAAATCCAAGTACGGTATCGAAGAACTGAGACACAAAATGGAATTCAACGAATGGTTATGAAAAACCGAAGCCTAAATCCCCAAGCCAACAACGACTACCGATGAACCTGAGACAGAAATTGCAACAACACAAACCCAAATTAAATTGCAAAGCAATGAGAAAACCGTACTAGAATTTGCATACCAATCACAGTTTCAACCGTTTTCCAATGAACTTCATCGGAATCAGACTGAAATGGATCAAACTTGGTTGATTTTGTCTAATTATGGGGTCAAGCCGATGCTGTTTTGGTCAGAAATCGGGGCTAGTGATGTTTTCCGATGGATTTGACCATACTTGTAGCGGCTTTGGCACGTTTTCGATGAGATTGTCCTCGAAACAGTAACCGCCACTCTCTTCTCCCTGAATTTCAATCGTGGATCTCTCTATCTCTCGTCGTTTCTCACTATGTGGCTATGTGTATCGTGTGCGTGTATGAGTGTTTCTTCTCTGGTGAGGTGTGTTAATGGCCTTCTCGTGCGTGAATAATGGGTGTATATATGCTATGAGGTGTGCTAGAGAGTGTAAGTGGGGATTACTTTTTGTGAGCCCTTTTTTTTCGAGGGTCCCCTGAAGAAGAAGAAGCCCCAAAAAATCTTTTCTCCCTTGGTCCCCCCTTTCTTTTCTATTTTTGTTGTGTATATATGGTATATGCAGATAGTGAGTGGAATTATGAGAATGGGTGGGGCAGTGGGTACACGTGGGTAGGGGTGAGGGGTAGGGTATGGGGTGGTGATGTGTTGTCCAAAATTGATAGGAGGAGTGGTTAATTTTGTTACCAAGAGAATAATTGAGGATTAAGTTTGTTAGTGGGTTTGTTATTATTTTTTTTTTTTGTATTTTTGTGGGGTATAATTCACATGGGTAAGGGTGTATGATAAAGTAAGGAAAAAATGATATCGGGGAGGGACAAAATTAGGGGTCTACTGTTAAAACATAAATGAAATTACAAAAATTCTAATCTATGCAACTTTCCTTGACTTGAATTTCATCACCCTATTCTTCAGGTGGGCTCCTGACTTGCACTTTCTTCAACTTATAGCTTGCCTTTCAATCTCTTCACCCTGTTCTCCAGGAGGGTTCCTGACTTGCTATTTCATCAACTTCTTGCTATGCTTTCCAATTTCTACACCCTGTTCTCCAGGCGGATTCCTGACTTGCTATTTCATCAACTTGTTTCTATGCTTTCAATTTTTTTCACCTTGTTCTGCGGGCGGGCTCCTGACTTGCTATCTCATCAACTTGTTTCTATGCTTTTCAATTTCTACACCTTGTTCTCCAGGCGGGTTCCTGACTTGCTAATTTTCAATCTGTTTAAATTTCAATTTCTTCACCTTGTTGCTTGGTTTTCCATTTATTTGCCCTGTGCTTTGGGCATGCTCCTGAAATCACATCAAAATTGAAACGAAAATTATGCCAAATAAAGAAATACATTTTCTATGAGTTAATTGGAATGACTCGACTAAAAGGTACGTCCTTTAGGAATCAAGGGGGATAACTCGACTAAAAGGTACGTCTAATAGGAATCTAGGGGGATGACTCGACTAAAAGGTATGTCTTATAGGAATCAAAGGGAATGACTCAACTAAAAGGTACGTCTTCTAGGAATCAAGGGAAATAACTCGACTAAAAGGTACGTCTTCTAGGGTTCAAAGGGGATGACTCGACTAAAAGGTACGTCTTATAGGAATCAAAGGGAATGACTCGACTAAAAGGTACGTCTTATAGAAATCAATAGGAATGACTCGACTAAAAGGTACGTCTTATAGGAATCAAAGGGGATGACTCAACTAAAAGGTACGTCTTCTAGGAGTCAAGATAAATTACTTGACTAAAAGGTACGTCTTATAGGAATCAAAGGGGATGACTCGAGTAAAAGGTACGTCTTATAGGAATCAAAGGGGATGACTCGACTAAAAGGTATGTTTTATAGGAATCAAAGGGGATGACTCG
Organism: Capsicum annuum; assembly: GCF_002878395.1. Taxonomy (NCBI): domain Eukaryota; kingdom Viridiplantae; phylum Streptophyta; class Magnoliopsida; order Solanales; family Solanaceae; genus Capsicum; species Capsicum annuum. The sequence continues at coordinate 221,089,034 of NC_061114.1, read as the reverse complement.
ACTAAAAGGTACGTCTTATAGGAATCAAAGGGGATGACTCGACTAAAAGATACGTCTTATAGGAATCATAGGGGATGACTCGACTAAAAGGTACGTCTTATAGGAATCAAGACTTAAGTTAGGAAGTGTATTACCTAAGAAGCAAAATTTGAATTACACAATCAAGGAAGTGTGTTTTCTTATCAATGTTGTGTGAATTATCAAATCAAGGGAGTGCGTCTCCTAGAGATCTTGAAATATGAGTTTTACCATGGTTTTGATTACCAAACTTGTGCAGCAACCTTGCCTCTTGCATTTGTTGAGGTGAGAAATTATGGCCTTTAATGTTTAGGCTCTAAATTCCTTGATCTGAATGCAACATGTATTCCTATTATATACAAAGAAAACTTGTGAGTTTAAAAACATGGTGGCTAGTTTGTGGCTTTGGATTTTGAGGCAATTGCTCCTTCCCCCATCACATTTAGCTTTGCTTCTAACCATTAGCATATGTCATTGACTTGCTGTATCATTGACTCAAACTCAGCTTATTAAGAGTGACTCTGAAACAAACACAGTATTTCTGCTTTGTCGTGTTTCTTAAATAAACCCTTTGAATCTTGGTATTTCCATGAGTTCCCCGACTTCTCTATTGACAAAACTTCCTGCATGCCTTTTTTGGGCTCATAATCATGTCTCTTTTATGTTCTAGCTTTTGTCTTGCTTTGTGCAATTAAAGAAGTTGGTAGCCAATTTTGAAATCTTTTCTCACTTATTTTGACACAGACTTGACTCAAACACAAGAAACAAAAAAAAAGAATGACAATTTTTGTTTAATAACTGACTTAAGAAAGATAAAATTGAAATAAAGAGAAGAAAGAAAAGACAATGAATGTCCCCTTTTAAAAAAAAAGAAACGAAAAATTCATCTAAAAATGACAGTCAACACTAATGATTATGCCATGCATTTTGGATTAAGCAGCTTGATCTTTTCATCCAAACTTTTTACCCATTGTTTTTGAGTTAATGGACTTGAAACTGAGTTGCTTTCTTAGGTCAATTGCATTTAAGATCCCATGCGGCTAGTGGCGCCTTGAAGGGTTTTCGTCAACAAGCTTCTTTCATTTTCTCTCAGCTCACTATTGCCTTATGGTTCCCATGAGGGTTTTCACTAATAAGACTCTCTCATTTTTATTTCTCTCAACTTTTCATTGCCTTATGGTGCCCGTAAGGGTTTTCACCAATAAGACTCTCTCATTTTTATTTCTCTCTTAATTCCCTATGCTGAGGAAGTTAAATAGTTTCCAAATGCATCATCATATCCCTTGCATGCTCTGCCTTAACATCCTCAAAAATTGATCTGAAGGTCTTTCTTTAGTTGTAACTTGGCTTTTTGATAAGGTTAGAAATAAAGGATAGCATGGGGCCCAAACGATACTTGAAGTGGGGTAGGACTTACAACTTTTGGAATCGACTAAAACAATGAGGATTAAGTCATGCCCTAGTTTCTTTTGACTGGGTGACTCTAAATTGTTTATTTGGTTGGACCGAGCCTTGAGTAGGGCAGCCTACGTATCTCACCCTCGAGAGAGGAGAATCAGGTCATGCGTAGTTCTGGCAGCTTGTTTTTTTCACTTGATTCTATGGTTTTTTTTCTTTTGTTGACTCTTTTTATCTTTGGGAATTTTCTAACTTTATTTTTCTCGATGCTCTCCTTTTCCTCCTTTTGGAAACATTTTTCTCTTTTTTTTTTTTGAAACTTTTTTGACTCTACTGTTTTGCCTGACACCTTTTCTTTTGAGTTTTGTTGACTCTATATGATTCCAAAAAAAGGGTATGAAATAAAATAACACTAAGGCCCAAATGGGGGACAAAGGATGACACGATGTTTGGATAGTAGAATGAAAGGCCTCCGTCAAATCAATCCTTACAAATGCAAGTACATATCATGCAATATGAAAATGAAAGATTAACATCATTTGTGGAACATTAACAACACTAACTTCAACTGAGCATGTATGTCACTTCTTTTTCTACACTTGTCAAACATACAACTCCATTTTCGTTGTACATTCCTCATGCTGAAGGACTCATGACTTCGTGGAGCTGATTTTCTCTCTGTTCCTCTTGATACAGGATCACACAGCCACTGTTTGACCTAATCGAGACATGTATTTCAATTTATGACCAAGTTAGTCTTGCCTAGATTTTGAAAGAAGACTTCAACTTGGTCACCAAATGTCTCAACATTCTACCTATTTTCTCAAATGCTTTTTCTAACTTTAACCCTCTGATTCCATGCTCATGCTTCAACTGTATTTTAAAATCTGGCTGAAAATTCCACAGGCATGTCATATCACTAGAATCAACATAAAGTGACTGTATAAAGAAAACAAATAAACAACACATATTTGAAACACAAAAGGAAAGGGACACTTCATTTAGTTGAAATAAAAGATAAAAGGATTTGAACATAAACGACAAAGGGACAAAACAAAATAGATCCCGAACTACAACCCTGAAATAATTTGAAAAATAGAAAAGAAAACAAAACAAACTACCAGACCTCTTCGTAGTAGGGAGAGGGGTGACTTTTCAATTGCTCAGCCTGACATATTAGCCACTGGTTTTCATATCAACACGACTAGAGCTTCCACCACTGTCAGACATATTTCCTTCAATAAATAAGCTCTGTATATCCATGCTTAACTCATTGCCTCTCACATATTGTGCAGTACCGCGTGCTGGTGAAGAACTCTGTGGGATGGTTGAAGGGCCAATGTTTTGCACCACAATCAATTTATCTTGAATTATCTTTTCTATTTCTCTTTTCAAAGTGCGACAATCTTCAGTACTATGACCCTGAACATCAGAATGATATTAACATCGCACATTAGGATAAAGCTTCTTGAATGTGGTTCAGGAGTATACCCAAGGAGAGGAGTAATCATGCCCTACTGTACCAATCTCTGGAATAAACTGGTATAGGATTCCCCAATAGGAGTGAAATTATCTTTTTCCTTCCTCCTCTTTCCGAACTCTAGCCTCGGATGAAATTTAGATTTAGAGGTCCCTTGGTAAATTTATGGGGGTCGAGGATAATGTTGAGGGACAGGTGCATGCCATTGTGGATAAGAAGATGGATGAGCATACAATTGTGTATTGTTCATAGGATATCGAGGAAGTGGAATGGGATTTCTTGGATTTCGGAGAAAGAAACCTTGTTGCAAGTGGTTATGTAGATCTGATATGTAAAATCAGGATTGAGGCTGACAGTATTGGTGGGTTGGACCTCTCAAACTCTGCTTTGGCCCTGTCATGACAATAGGTGTGTTTTCCTTCTTCTTTCCTTCAGTTTCCCTTGGTTGATTGCAATGTCGTCCCGAATATTTCACAGAATCTTTCTGTCCATCAGGCTCCCTAAATTTTGATGTCTCAAAGCTGGGAGGAAGGTTAACACTTGAAGACATGCCCCAGGTTTTATATGAAACATCTTCATAGCCCATAAGTCCAGGGGAATTTTTCATATCATTTTCTACACTCTTTACTTTCCCAACCATTCTCTCTGGCTCTTTTGGCATGCTAGGCTTCTTAGTAAGAAATTTTGGCGGTTCACTTAACTGTAGGCTCAAGAGTATACCAATGATCATCAACAGTATTGAACGTGGAGTCACTAGTGGACTGGGGAAGCACAATTATTGGATTGATAGACAAAGTGGAAGCCTTAGTAGAAGGTTGAGCAACTAAAGCACAGACGGTATATTGTGCTGTGAATGTGGTTGTGGTAGACTTATACTGAGGAGATAAAGAAAGAGTAGTGGAAGTGTTGACGTGCATTTGATGTGGAATGGATTCTGAGGCATGCTGTGGTGCATCAACAACAGTAGGAAACTGACTTTGCAATTTTGGTGAAAGACTCAAGGTATTTGCAGGGTCAAAACTGGGGAACGGGGGTGGAGGCAGCCCACTGGCCCAAGCTCGATACATTCCTATCATTTGTTGTCTCAATCTCAAATTCTCTGCCTTTATACTCTCAATTTCCTGACTCTTTGTTTCATCTATGATGCCACTCTCTATATCCTTGTTGGACACAACTAACCCTTCCTTGGATTTAGTGTGATATGGAGGACCAGCCAGGAAACCACAAACCAACCACCTTAAACTAACTGAACAAGAGGCAACAAATATGTTAGAGTTCAACATTTTTCAAAAACCTTTTTTTTTCTTGAAAAAATATCACCGAACCCTAGAAGGGTGCCTACGTATCTCACCCCCGAAAGGGGAGAATCAGGTGTGCGTAGTTCGTGAAGTTATGCCAAAATGGCCAATTGAACTCTTTTTCTTTTTTTTTTTCCTCGAAACTTTAAGAAGAAAAGAAAATAACAATTTGTCAAAAGAATTGACGAAAATGTTTTTGAATTTTTCAGCTTTAACATCCCTATACAAAGTGAAATCTATGATTACCAAAGAAAATCTTTTTGGGTTTTCAGTTTTAAATTTCATATGAAAATGGAACTTGAACCTATTAAAGAAAAGTCTTTTTGTAGTTTTCTTTTAAAGATGTATATGAAACACCTACTCTAAATGAAGAATGAAGAAAATCTTTTTTGAATTTTTGAACTAAGATCAATCAAAAGTGAAACCTACGACTATTGAGAATTTTTTTTTCTTTGTATTTTTCTTTTCAATACATGTATGAAACACCTACTCTAAATGAAGAGTGAAAAAAAATCTTTTTTAATTTTTTTTTAAATAAGATTACGGAACCAACAATAGGCTGTCTACGTATCTCACATCCCCAAAGAGGAGAATCAGGGGTGCGTAGTTCATCCAATTTGGACAATTAAGGATTCACTGATAGATTGACCCTAACTTAAGAGACACGACCAAGGACAGACGAATAAAATCTTTTTGAGGTTTTCAATTTGAGACTTCACATAAAACTGACACCAACAACTCCGAAAGAAAAATCTTTTTGGCATTTTTGTTATAAGAAATATACAAAACTTCTACTAACTTTTTTTCATTTTTCTTTTATAAATGCTCCTGTAAAAAAAAATCATTTTTGGAATTTTTGAATTATGAATGCATGGTAAAGGAGTAAAGGAAGATCTTTTTGAATTCTTTAAGAAAATGAGTGCGAAAGGTAAAAAATCTTTTTGAATTGTGAAAAACAAAAGTCATAAAGAACTCTAAAAATAAACTACGAAACTCTTTTTTTTTATTCACCCTTTTTTTTCAACACTTTCTTGTCTACGCACTTTACTTCTAACACATGTTTTTCCCAAATCGGTCCGTCAAATGACCATATTACCCTCAGAGATGCCACATTTAGCACGTAGGGATGCTTTAGAGGTGAGTTTCCTACAAAGGGCCGTGTGGGTTCCTCTAGGTCTCAATATGATGCACATAAGAATGACCTAAAGGCTGACCTACGTTGTGGTTTACTAACAAGGCCGTTCGGGGCAGCATATGGTCGATAGTGGCTGCTTTTCTTTCCACCTACTCCATACATCCAACGGCTCCCCCCCAAAATAAGGTGACTCAACTAGAGTTCGTGCGCACGATGTGCGCTCTAAGACTTGTTGTGAAAAGAATGACTCGGGTTATGCACATGATGTCAGATATAAAAGGGTAACACATAGGATAAATACTGTAAACAAAGAGCACGAAAACGCACAAAAGTGAAAGCACAAACAAAAATCACAAGCAATGCTTATACACTCGTAATGCCAAACAAAGCCGATATGACTTTGAAAAAAGCTCGGATTCTGAAATAGTTCCCCAGCAGAGTCACCAAAGCTTTCACATTCCTTTTTCGTACTCTAAAAAATTATGGATTAGGTTTCGAAAGGGTTTTTATTATTAAAGTGACAAAAGATGAAAATTAGTTTCGAAAAGGACTTTTTATATTCAAAACTCAGAGTCGCCACTCGGCATAATCTGGTGTGCCAAGTCATCTTTGTAAATCCTTTTCAAAATGATTTTTGACTATTTTAAACTGATCCGCGAAAAGAGATTTCGGCTAAGGAATTCTGTTGACTGAGTGGAAGGTGTTAGGCACCCCTCGATCCCGTGGTTCGACCACGGTCGCTTGGTGGAGTGTATCGACTAATTTGACATTACAAATATATAAACCACACAAAAACACATACAACAATCAATCAAACACACAAAATAAAACAAATCCAAAATTTAGTGTTCAGTCTAATTATACAGGCCCAAATAAATAAAAATGCAAAAATAAATCCTATCTAACCTACACTAATCCTAACTACGCTCTCGTGCTTTACCCGATGCCTCGGGCCTTGATCACGAACCTTCTTTGCTTACATGATCCATCGGGGCATTCCCCGATGAATAAATACAATGTGTCTTGGAGCATTCCCCGACTAAATGAATACATTTGAATTAAATACAATAAACTAGAAAGAAACATTCACACGCACATTCCACATTCAACGAAACAACGAAGTTCTAAATTTTCTTACCCAACCTATGTTTGCCTATTAATTGTTGGCCTAAACATGAAACTATCACAATTAACAATATCGATGAATCAAAACAACAATATTCACTTTATCAACTTTTAATCTCAATCCCACCCCAAATTCATTTACAACCACACGATTAACTGATTTCAATAGAGAACCAATCGATCAAGTCACGACATTTATAGAAGCTCAAACACATAATCTGAATCATATCATCAAACTCATACAATTCATATAATTAACATCAACACACCATATTAAAATAAGAACAAAAGAAGAACAGAGTTGAAGAAATGGACCTCAAATGATGTTTTGTAATTATAATGATATCAGCATCAACAATAGACGAAAAGAGCGACTTCGAACACGGAACCTTGAACGAAAATCAAATTTGTGTATAGAAATCCAACCTCAAGAGATTCAGATTCTGATTGAAAATAACGAATGAATGAATCCGAAACCTGAACTCTCGGACGATAAAAACCTCAACAACGTCTGAACCAACTCGAAATTGAGCACCCACAACCCGAACGGATCTGAGTTCTAAACCAGTAAGAAATAGTAGAATATCTGGAACAAGAATTTCAATGGAAACCTAAAACTGAACGTGAAACTCAAGAAATCCGAACCAGACAAGAAATCGTTGAGAACAGGGAATCAACAAAACCCAAATCAAAACTGATTTGCCCCTTTTTAGGAGTAGCCGAAGTTGGTTTTGGTTTTCACCAGAATTAATGGAGGAAGCTGTTATTTTCTAATGAGTCATTTTTGGAGAGAGACGAGGGATTCTGATGAACCGTTCTCCAGAAAACTCAAACCAGTCAGTTGAGGTATCTCCGTTCTGCGTTTCACACTTCTCACTCGATTTCAGCTCACTCCCTCTCTTTGTTGTATCTTTCTCTCCTCTCCTCACCATTTTTGATCTTCGGTAACCCTCAATCTCTGTCCCTCATGTCATTCTACTGCCAACTATCACTCTATTTCTCTTCTTTACCTCACGATCTCCCTCTCAATATCTTTACTGTGTGTATTTCCGATGGCTGTGCGTGAATGCGTGTATTCTAAGGGAAGAGAAAGAAGGGATGAATATGGTGAATCCCCCTTCTTTGATCTGTATATGTGTGTATATATCCCTGAAGAATAAAAGAAGAGCCCTCTCTTTTTCTTTTTAATTCAAGACCCCCAAAAAATGAAAATTCCCCCACTTTCTTTCTGGATGTAATTGTGTATGTATACGTGAGGTTGAGTGAATTTTTTTTGCTGTGGGGCCCATGAATGTGAGGTGTCCTAAGGGAAATTTCCTAGAAAATTCCTTCTAGTTATATCTCTTTGTGGACAAGAAAAGAATAGGGGGAGGTGTTGTTTTTTAATTGGAGGGGTAAGGGTTAGGTGTCTTATTTTAATTGAAAGGGTTGTTAGGATGTTAAAAAGAATAAAAGTTTGTTAGGGATTTTGTTGAGAGTTGTTTTTTTTGTATTTTTTGTGGGATGTAATTACATGGGTGAGGGTATATGGTAGGATAAGGTAAAAATGGGTAAAAAGTCAATTTTGGGAGGACAAAATTAGGTGTCTACATTCATAAAGTTCTATCTCCTCTTTACGGCCATTTGTGTATGTTCTGCCTACTAAACTTAGGTAAGCAAAGAGAAACTATAAACAGAAAGTTTGAACCAACGCCATTTTACATAAATCTTCCATGCAAAACTTTGCACCCAAAAGATAAGGTCACAACAATCTAATAAATATGTCTAAAGCAAGAAGCTACACAAACACATAAATTCTTTTAAAAAAAATGAACAAGAAGAAAGCAAATGCCATGGATTTTTTGGCAAAAATTTTTTGGACCATTTCTCGATTTGTGCGTGTCATCTTTGCGCAGGGGCCATGTTAATCTTCTCTGTATCGTTCCAATTTTATAGGATGTACCCAAAAGGAGAAACATGCTCATTACTATTTTGCATTATAAACAAGAAAAACTTCTTTCTGCAAATGATGTGGGAGAAGTAACAGGTTGGGCTTTCTACCTATATGGACCTGGACTCCTTTTTCCTTGTTTCTTCGTCCCATCTAAACAAGCCCTGCTGTGCCTGGAGTTATAAATTTGACATACGAGACTAAAATTGTAAAGATTTGACTAACTTTTGACGTTGTTTTTACCGAAGCATGGCCTTATTAAGGCCAAACATTAGACATTTTATACTGTGGCATTGCCATGACCAAGCCTGAAATATTTTTTTAGAACTTTAACTTTGGATCGGCAGACTCTAACTTGAGACATATAATAGCTGGTGAAGAATTAAATCAATATGCATAACCATATATACAAGTGTTGGAGCTAGAGTATACAGGTTTAGCCAAACTAATAAACTTTGGTCCAAATTTTATACTATATTTGTCTTAAAAATTCATTGATATACACAAATTTTTATTGAAAACCCAATTACTTTGAGGAAATTAGAATCATGAATCCATAAACTTTCAATTCTCTTATGTAGCCATTATACATAGATTGTTCAGTGCAATTTGAGGAGTCCAAAGCATATGCACGATAACTTGCTTGTGCTCTGCCTAAACTTAGGTAAGCAAACAAAAATTATAAGCAGAAAGTTTGACCCAATGGCATTTAACGTAAAGCTTCCAAGACAAAAATATCCACTTCAGAAGCGGAAATTTCACAACAATCTAAGCTGATTCCAGGAAAAAAATAAAAGGATTTTGGGAGGAAAAAATTTGGACCATTTTTTGATCTGTGCGTGTCATCCCTGCTCAGGGGCCATGCTAATCTTCTCTGTATCATTCCATTTTTAACGAATATCCCCGAAGGGACAAGCGTGCCTACTGCTATTGAGCTTTATAAAGAGAGCAAAACTTCTTTTTGCAAATGATGTGGCAAAAATAACAGTTTGGGGTTTTCACAGGTGCAAACCTGAACTCCTTTTTTTGCTTGTTTCTTCGTCCCATCTGAACAAGCCCGTCTATGCCTGGAGTTATAGCTATAATGGGCTGGCCTTCTTTATTTAATTTGATTTGCAATATGAGAAGTGGTATAGCCTTTCTCTCTCATTTGTCTCCTTTCGGAAACTGCATTTTAGCTACAGTTTTTTGCTTTTGCTTTTATGTTCATTCATGCATACAGAGCCCAACTGATCCTAGAGTCTAGATTTGACCCCAAAGAACACTAGTCAGGTCCATATTCAACTTGTAAAGAAATGAATCTGGAACTTAATTCAAATCTAAAAGCTAGCTCAAAAGATATAAAATTGCCTAAGGTATATTTTAAGAGGCCATACATCTCTTGAATGGAAGATGTGGAACGGTTTTCACCCCTTCTCACGTTCAGTACTAAACATTTAGCGCATCCACAATTTTAATATGGGCCCCAACATCGTAAACAAGAATTCACATGAGTCCTATTCTTATACCATGTAGAGTAATAAACTTAAGCCTAACTCAAACCCGAAAGCTATATCAAGAAGTGAGAATTGTCAAGTCATAATAAAAGAGACTACTTATTCCTTAACGAACTATATGAGACATTTCACAAACTTGTATCCACTGGGGTCGTTTCATTAATGGGATATGAAAGACGAATATTCCGTGGGACTAACTATTTCACCCTTTTAAGAAGTTACAAAATGATCCCGAAATTATTTATCCTGAAATATTGTCCTTATAGTAGCCAATTTTTCTTGGTCTTTCTCCATAGTCCACATAAAAAGAGCTTTTAAGAAGTTACCTACTAGCAGTCACTAATTTTGAAATGCTGAATAAGAAATTGATTGATATACTTGTCTAGTAGCACGAAGATGGGGTTGAGGGTGCAGCATTTATTCAATCTGGTAAGTCATAATAAAAGCAATTTATAATACTATTGATGTCCACTGCTCATTTCTCATTTTCTAAATTTGCCATGCCTCTTATCTCTAATTTCTCAGTCTATCCAAGCGAAGCCCGTGACAGAAGGTCCAGGTATGAATGCTACTAAATGGCCTTGTCCATTTTACATTGGTTGTTCAATGCAAATTGAGTAGTCCTTGCATATGCACAATAACCTGTTTAATGGATTCATCTCCTCTTTCCCACTTGTGTATGTTCTGCCTAAACTTACTTAAGCAAGACAAACTGTAAACAGAAAGTTAATAATATTTGACCTAATGCCACTTGACATGAATCTTCCAAGATAAATTTGCACACTAAAAATATAAGGTCTATACAATTTGTGTAATGCACTAGAGGAGAAGAAATTTCACTACAATCTAATCAATATGTGTAAAGCCATAAGCTTTTTAAAATACATAGAAAATGAGTGGAAAAGCAAAACACAACCACACGAAGAAATTGGGAAAAGTTAGGAAAAAAATTTGGACCATTTCTCAATTTGTGCGTGTCATCCTTGCGCAGGGGCCATGCTAATCTTCTCGCATGCCTGTTGCTGTTGTACTTTATAAGAGAGCAAAACTTCTTTCTGCAAACGATGTGGGAGAAATAACAAGTTAGGCATTTTTCTTTGTCCCATCTGAATAAGCCCAGCTATGCCCACAACGGGCTCTCTCGTTTGTTTCAAGCATTTTTAGCTAACATTTTTTTTTGTGTAAACAACATAAATCCCCTAACTTGGATGGTGGTTTGCCATGGTTGCATAATGTACGGTACCATACGGTATGGTATTGTACTGTACAGTATAATACAATACCATGTTTGGATAGACTGTATCGTTCATTACTGGTTAAAAATAATTTTACTGTTTGGTTTGACAGTATGGTACTGCATCGTAACTGATAAGTTTACTCAAATATCTTTAATGATTATAAATATTAAATTTATTAGTAATTATTAGTAAAATAATTTTCTCCCTACTAATTTGTCATAAATTATGTCATGTAGATATATTAAGTTGTTAGATTCATGTAAATTCTAACAAAATCAATAAAGAAGAAGATCAAAATAACTATAATCAGATTCATTTTTTATAGTAACAAATTTTATCTCTTTTTGGTGTTTTGAGACGTGATACCAACGACAAATATAAAATTTGAATGCATCCCTTGTGTATGCTATGTGTATGTTTGGTGTTGAATTTTAAAAAATATTTTCTAGAAAAATATATTCGTAAAGCTTGGTCTAAATTTTCTACACGTATTCGCTTTCGTAAAATTGGTCAGTTCTCCTTAATTCAATTTTCGGGAAAATGAGATCTTTTGCTTTCTTACAAAATGAATAGAAGAAAATAGCTTATTCAAATTAAACATCGTTTAATAGCTGAATTTTTCCAATTTCAATAGATCTTTTATTGGGAAAATAGAGTCGGTTGATGTGATAGTTGTTACGTATCGTTTCATAAATTATTATGTTTTATTGTATTGTAGTGTGCATTGTTCTAATGAGTATAACATTTGAAGATTGTACTATCATTTTTCGGTTGTTACATAATGTTACATATTAATTAATAATTTAAAAGATAAACCTACATAATTACGCATGCATAATTTTCTATCGAAGGGGATTCAATGCCTCCTCGCCCAGCTCTAGCCAGGTCCGATTTGATTACTTTTGTGGACCAAAACAAGTGAAAGTTCATTTTGATAATGGAAGACCTTGAATACAAGATATTTGCTTGCTCTGATATTTATACTAGCTTTTTAGATAGTTGGGTGTGCGAACAAAAGTCTCATGATAGTAGCTGAAAGGATTGGAAGCTACATATATCGTGTAGGGTCTTTTAATGGTGCGAGATCTTTTGAGGAAAACCGTGCGGGCTTGACCCATAACTGATAATATCACAGCATTTAAAAGTGTCTTTGGGCTGATTTAGCCAACATAGATGATACTCTTATCGTCAGAGTTTAATCATTCCATCATTTGTTCTACATAAAATTATCGTGATGTGAGGAAATGCGAATACGATGATGTTCATATTTTGTGGGATATACTCAAAAAAAATGAAACAGTCGATGCTGCCAAATCTCATTCTGGACGCAAGAAAGTTCGATTTTGGGATATAATTGATTGGGCTAAATGTGCCCCCTTCATTTGTCGTAGTGTGTGATCATAAATTTTTATTGTATTTTTTTTGGTTTGCATATGTCAAATATATATATATATATATTCGTGCTTTTTTACCATATGAATGATCGTGAACTCTTTCCTTCCTTTAATTTTAGTACTTGATTGGAATGGGACTATTGATCATGTGGACTACCAGAGTTGGTTCAAAACTTTTAGTGATAATTTCAAATGTTGCTTGACTGAATATTAGAGTATGTATAATTTCTTGGAGATGGATATGATGTTTTACTTTGATATTTTCAGTATTTCTTGGTGTGAAATAAGTTAGTTTTCGGTTTATACGACTTTGTGACCTTCTGAATTTGTAGCCAGTGGCGGAGACAGGATTTTCACAAAGAGGTTTTAGAAATAACTTACGAACAAATCAAAAGGGGTTCAACATCCACTATAATAATTTTAACCGAATAGTATAATTTTTCACCGAAGGAGGTTTGGATGACCCCTTGCCGAAGGGTAGCTCTGCCCCTGCTTGTAGGCTGTAGCATTTGCAAAATATAAATATACAAGGGGTGGAGTTAGAGTATAAAATATGGGTTCGAATGAACTAATACGCTTTGGTTCATTGATATACAGAAAATTTTAATTTAAAATCCAATTATTTAAAAATTAGAATCTCGAATTCATAAAGTTCTATCTCCTCTTTATGGCCATTTGTGTATGTTCTGCCTACTAAACTTAGGTAAGCAAAGAGAAACTATAAACAGAAAGTTTGAACCAACGCCATTTACATAAATCTTCCATGCAAAAATTTGCACCCAAAAGATAAGGTCACAACAATCTAATAAATATGTCTAAAGCAAGAAGCTACACACACATAAATTCTTTTTAAAAAAAAATGAACAAGAAGAAAGCAAATGATATGGATTTTGTGGCGAAAAAAATTTGGACCATTTCTCGATTTGTGCGTGTCATCCTTGCGCAGGGGCCATGCTAATCTTCTCTGTATCTTTCCAATTTTATCGGATGTCCCCAAAGGGAGAAACATGCTCAGTACTGTTGTGCATTATAAACAAGCAAAACTTCTTTCTGCAAACGATGTGGGAGAAGTAACAGGTTGGGCTTTCTACCTATATGGACCTGGACTCCTTTTTCCTTGTTTCTTCGTCCCATCTAAACAAGCCCTGCTGTGCCTGGAGTTATAAATTTGACATACGAGACTAAAATTGTAAAGATTTGACTAAATTTTGACGTTGTTTTTACCGAAGCATGGCTTTATTAAGGCCAAACATTAGACATTTTATACTGTGGCATTGCTATGTGTAGACACGTAATTTTGTCCCTTCCCGATAGCATTTTTTACCCATTTTTACCTTATCCTACCGTATACCCTCACCCATGTAATTACATCCCACAAAAATACAAAAAAAAATATAACTTTCAAAAAAATCCCTAACAAACTTTTATTCTTTTTAACATCCTAACAACCCTTTCAATGAAAAGAAGACACATCACCCATACCCCTACCCCACCATCCCATATCCACGTGACCCCCCCTCTTATTTTCTTGGCCACAAAGGAAAATATACATGGAGAAAACTTCCAAGAAACAACAACAATAACTAGGAGGGACCACAATTGGGAATCCAAGGTAAAGAACAGATATATACATATGCACATATCACAAATGAGACACTCTTCATTTTTTCCATTCCATCATCATCAATATATAAATGCACACACTCCATTTTGGGGGATATATACACACTTATACACAAAACATCGAAAAAAAAAAGAATTCTTCCATTTCCATTCCATAGATATACTTAGCCACACAGCAACCAACACACAATACACCATTAACCTCACCATTAACGGACAACTTCCTGACCATTCCAATAGCTCACATACTCCTTGATGGCTCCATTTTCCCATTCTTTTACTCTTAGCAGAACACACACCCACAAATACCATATACACAATTACATACTTCACTGAAGACTCACACTCACAACACATGAAAAAAAAAAGAAGAATTCACCTTCTTCTCTAACATCTACTCACAGACACCCTCACTAATATTTTTCATTCACCATACTTCACCCATATACGATCCCTCATCCTCACCATAGCAGATCTTACTCACGAGAAACCACCATTAATGCACACATTACACAGATATAGACCACAAAGAATAACAATACAGTGAGATGGCGAGAAGAGAGTAGATCAAGAGAGAGCGGCGAAGAGAGAGAGAGTAGAGTACAGTAAGGGTAAATTGAGAGGATAAAGAGAGTTTGAACAAGGTTTGGTCAGTTTCTGGATATTCTCTGGCGAAATCTCACTAGAAGTGACCCGTGTTTGTCGTTGCTTGGTCTAAGCTTGCGGGATTTGGCCTCGATCTCACCGAAACTGGTTTCTCTTTCATCGTCTGATTGTTCCCATCATGAAATCGCCAAAAACTCTTTGTTTTCCTTTGATTTTTGGGGTGAATTCGGTCGAGATGTGTTAGGGGGTCATCGGAATTGGTTTTCGTTCATCAATCGGATTGGTTTAAGGCCCCCCAAAACATCGAAACTAGCATTGGTTCTAGGGATTTCTACATGGGTTGGCTCCTTTGGAATTTAGTATGGGTACCTCTCGTTTCTTTACAAGACTGACCCCATTTGGTTTGATATTTCTTCTTCATTTCTGTTCGAAAATTGGGTTTTCAATCGGATTACAAGTTCGAAGTGGATATTGAGTTGGGGTTGTCATTTGAGTTTCAATCGGAAAATTTTGAATCCGGCTCCATTTTCTAACCACATAATCCGACATATAAAAGTCCATTTAAGGTCTAACTCTATCTCTTCTAATTTTACTTTACTATACGTGTTTGATTCGCCTGATGTGTGGTTGAATTTTGGTGACATTAATTTGCTGTTTGATTTCATTGAATAGATGGTTGTGGATTGTTGAGATAACTATCTTGAATCGTTGGAATTTGGTATAAAAATGGAATAAGTGGGGTGAGAATTAAAAACTTGATATAATTAGTGAATTTTGATTAGTTTGATTCATTTGTTGTTTGACTTGAAATAAACGTTAATTGAATTTGGTAGTATCAAGATACTCCAATTGAAATAGGTAAGACGTATGTCGGGTAGGCAAAATCTAGAGATAGTGGGTTTATTGAATGTTTGAAATTTGATTGAATGGTTTGATTTTATCACTTTTGAATCAATTGTATCATTTGGCCGGGGAATGCCCCGAAGTATCTGTATATATTTATTCACCGGGGAATGCCCCGAGATATCATGTACCTGGAGGACGTTCATGATGAAGGCCCGAGGCGTCGGGTAGAGCATTAGTCTAGAATTAATTTAGAGTAGGATTTATTTTTACACATTTTTTATTTTTGGACTGTATAATTGGACTGGACACTAAATTTTGGATTGTTTTATCTTGTTTGCTTGATTGATTGTTTTGTATGTTTTGTGTGGTTTATATATTCATAATGTCAAATTAGCCTAGACGCTCCACCAACGACCGTGGTCAAACTACGGGATCGAGGGGTGCCTAACACCTTCCCCTCGGTCAACAGAATTCCTTAGCCGGAATCTCTATTCGCAAACCAGTTTTAAAGAGTCAAACCATTTTGAAAAGAATTTTCCAAAGGTGACTTGGCACACCGGATTATACCAAGTGGCGACTCTGAATTTAATTATAAAAAATACTTTTCGGAATAGAAATTTCATTTTTTGTCACTTAATTATAAAACCCTTTCGAACTTAAAAATTAATCTTTTGGATGTTGAAAAAGGGGTGTGACAGCTCTGGCGACTCTGCTGGGGAACTATTTCAGAATCCGAGCTTTTTTTGGAGTCGTATCGGCTTTGTTTGGCATTACGAGTGTATAAGCATTATTTGTGATTTTTTTTTTTTGTGTTTTCACTTTTGTGTGTTTTTGTTCTCTTTGTTTACAGTATTTATCCTATGTGTTACCACTTTTATATCTGACATTATGTGCATAACCCAAGTCATTCTTTCTGCAACGAGTCTCGGAGCGCACGTTGTGCGCACGAACTCTAGTTGAGTCACCTTATTTTAGGGGGGAGCCGTTGGATGTATGGAGTAGGTGGAAAGCAAAGCAGCCACTATCGACCATATGCTTCCCCGAACGGCCTTGTTAGTAAACCACAACGTAGGTCAGCCTTTAGGTCATTCTTATGTGCATCATATTGAGACCTAGAGGGACCCACACGTCCCTTTGTAGGAAACTCACCTCTAAAGCATCCCTAGGTGCTAAATATGGCATCTTTGAGGGTAATGTGGTCATTTGACGGACCGATTTGGGGAAAACATGTGTTAGAAGTAAAGTGCGTAGACAAGAAAGTGTTAGAAAAAAAAGGGTGAATAAAAAAAAAAGAGTTTCGTAGTTTATTTTTAGAGTTCTTTATGACTTTTGTTTTTCACAATTCAAAAAGATTTTTTACCTTCGCACTCATTTTCTTAAAGAATTCAAAAAGATCTTCCTTTATTCTTTTACCATGCATTCATAATTCAAAAATTCCAAAAAAGATTTTTTTTTACAGGAGCTTTTATAAAAGAAAAATGAAAAAAAGTTGGTAGAAGTTTTGTATATTTCTTATAACAAAAATGCCAAAAAGATTTTTCTTTCGGAGTTGTTGGTGTCAGTTTTATGTGAAGTCTCAAATTGAAAATCTCAAATTGTGTCTCTTAAGTTAGGGTCAATGAATCCTTAATTGTCCAAATTGGATGAACTACGCACCCCTGATTCTCCTCTTTCGGGATGTGAGATACGTAGGCAACCTATTGTTGGTTCGGGGATCTTATTTAAAAAAAAACTAAAAAAGATTTTTTTTCACTCTTCATTTAGAGTAGGTGTTTCATACATGTATTGAAAATAAAAATACAAAGAAAAAAAAAGATTTTTCTCAATAGTCGTGGGTTTCATTTTTGGTTGATCTTATTTCAAAAATTCAAAAAAGATTTTCTTCACTCTTCATTTAGAGTGGGTGTTTCATATACATCTTTAAAAGAAAACTACAAATAGATTTTTCTTTAATAGGTTCAAGTTCCATTTTCATATGAAATTTAAAACTGAAAACCCAAAAAGATTTTCTTTGGTAATCATAGATTTCACTTTGTATAGGGATGTTAAAGCTGAAAAATTCAAAAACATTTTCGTCAATTCTTTTGACAAATTGTTATTTTCTTTTCTTCTTAAAGTTTTGAGGAAAAAAAAAAGAAAAAGAGTTCAATTGACCATTTTGGCATGACTTCACGAACTACGCACACCTGATTCTCCCCTTTCGGGGGTGAGATACGTAGGCGCCCTTCTAGGGTTCGGTGATTTTTTTTCAAGAAAAAAAAGGTTTTTGAAAAATATTGAACTCTAACATATTTGTTGCCTCTTGTTCAGTTAGTTTAAGGTGGTTGGTTTGTGGTTTCCTGGCTGGTCCTCCATATCACACCAAATCCAAGGAAGGATTAGTTGTGTCCAACAAGGATATAGAGAGTGGCATCATGGATGAAGCAAAGAGTCAGGAAATTGAGAGTTTAAAGGAAGAGAATTTGAGACTGAGACAACAAATGATGGGAATGTACCGAGCTTGGGCCAGTGGGCTGCCTCCACCTCCGTTCCCCACTTTTGACCCTACAAATACCTTGAGTCTTCTACCAAAATTGCAAAGTCAGTTTCCTACTGTTGTTGATGTAGCACAGCATGACTCAGAATCCATTCCACATCAAATGCACCTCAACACTTCCACTACTCTTTCTTTATCTCCTCAGTATAAGTCTACCACATTCACAGCACCACATATCGTCTGTGCTTTTGTTGCTCAACCTTCTACTAAGGCTTCCACTTTGTCTATCAATCCAACGATTGTGCTTCCCCAGTCCACTAGTGACTCCATGTTCAATACTGTTGATGATCATTGGTATACTCTTGAGCCTACAGTTAAGTTAAGTGAATCGCCAAAATTTCTTACTAAGAAGCTTAGCATGACAAAAGAGCCATAGAAAATGGTTGGGAAAGTGAAGAGTGTAGAAAATGATATGAAAAATTCCCCTGGACTTATGGTCTATGAATATGTTTCATATAAAAGCTGGGGCATGTCTTCAAGTGTTAACCTTCCTCCCATCTTTGAGACATCAAAATTTGGGGAGCCTGATAGACAGAAGGATTCTGTGAAACATTCGGGACGACATTGCAATCAACCAAGGGAAATTGAAGGAAAGAAGAAGGAAAATGCACCTATTGTCATGACAGGGCCAAAGCAGAGTTTGAGAGGAACAGAAAGAAAATCAGCTCCAAAAGTTGTTTGTCCTACCCCACTTCAAGTGTCGTTTAGGCCAGTGCCATCCTTTCTTTCTAACCTTATCCAAAAGCTAAGTTACAACCAAAGAAAGACCTTTATATCAATCTTTGAGGATGTTAAGGCAGAGCATGCAAGGGATATGATGATGCATTTGGGAACTATTTGTCTTCCTTAGCATAGGGAATCAAGAGAGAAATAAAAATGAGAGAGTCTTATTGGTGAAGACCCTTACGGGCACCATAAGACGATGGAAAGTTGAGAGAAATAAAAATGAGAGAGTCTTATTGGTGAAAACCCTCACGGGCACCATAAGGCGATAGTGAGTCGAGAGAAAATGAAAGAAGCTTGTTGACGAAAACCCTTCAAGGTGCCACTAGCCGAATGGGGTCTTAAATGCAATTGACCTAAGAAAGAAACTCAGTTTCAAGGCCATTAACTCAACAACAATGGGTAGAAAGTTTGGATGAAAAGATCAAGCTGCTTAATCCAAAATGCAGGGCATAATCATTAGTGTTGACTGTCATTTTTAGATGAATTTTTCATTTCTTTTTTTTTAAAAGGGGATATTCATTGTCTTTTCTTTCTTCTCTTTATTTCAATTTTATCTTTCTTCAGTCAGTTACTAAAACAAAAATTGTCATTCTTTTTTTTTTGTTTCTTGTCTTTGAGTCAAGTCCATGTCAAAACAAGTGCCAAAAGATTTCAAAACTGGCTACGAGCTTCTTTAATTGCACAAAGAAAGACAAAAGCTAGCACATGAAAGAGACATGATTGTAAGCCCAAAAAAGGCATGCAAGAAGTTTTGTCAACAGAGAAGTCGGGGAACTCATGGAAATACCAAGATTTAAAGGGTTTATTTAAGAAACACGACAAAGCAGAAATACTGTGTTTGTTTCAGAGTCACTCTTAATAAGCTGAATTTGAGTCAATGATACAACAAGTCAATGACATATGCTAATGGTTTGGGGCAGGAGCAATTACCTCAAAAGCCAAAGCCACAAACTAGCCACCATGTTTTTAAACTCACAAGTGTTCTTTGTATGTAATAGGAATACATGTTGCATTTAGATCAAGGATTTCAGAGCCTAAACATTAAAGACCGTAATTTCTCACCTCAACAAATGCAAGAGGAAAGGTTGCTGCAGAAGTTTGATAATCAAAACCATGGTATAACTCATAATTCAAGATCTCTAAGAGACGCACTTCCTTGTTTTGATAATTCAAACAACATTGATAAGGAAACACACTTTGTTGATTGGGTATAAAAATGGAATAAGTGGGGCGAGAATTGAAAACTTGATATAATTAGTGAATTTTGATTAGTTTGATTCATTGGTTGTTTGACTTGAAATAAATGTTAATTGAATTTGGTAGTATCAAGATACGCTGATTGGAATAGGCAAGACGTAGATCGGGTAGGCAAAATCTAGAGATTGTGGGTTGATTGAATGAAATTTGATTGAATACTTTGATTTTATCACTTTTGAATCAATTGTATAATTTGGACAGAGAATGCCCGAAGTATCTGTATATATTTATTCACCGGTGAATGCCCCGAGGTATCATGTACCCGGAGGACGTTCGTGATGAAGGCCCGAGGCGTCAGGTAGAGCATTAGTCTAGAATTAATTTAGAGTAGGATTTATTTTTGCACATTTTTTATTTTTGGACTGTATAATTGAACTGGACACTAAATTTTGGATTGTTTTATCTTGTTTGCTTGACTGATTGTTTTGCATGTTTTGTGTGGTTTAAATATTCATAATGTCAAATTAGCCTATACGCTCCGCCAAGTGACCGTGGTCAAACCACGGGATCGAGGGGTGCCTAACACCTTCCCCTCGGTCAACAGAATTCCTTAGCTGGAATTTCTGTTTGCAAACTAGTTTTAAAGAGTCAAATCATTTCGAAAAGAATTTTTCAAAGGGACTTGGCACACCGGATTATGCCAAGTGGCGACTCTGAATTTAATTATAAAAATTCTTTTCGGAACAGAATTTTCATTTTTTGTCACTTAATAATCCCTTTTGAACTTAAAAATTAATCTTTTGGATGTTGAAAAAGGGGTGTGACACCATGACTAAACCTGAAATATTTTTTTCAAACTTTATCTTTGGATCGGCAGACTCTAACTTGAGACATATAATAGCTGGTCAAG